>NC_087194.1:3850014-3860014 GCF_035594125.1 Scylla paramamosain
AGTGAGGAAAAGAAGATAAGGTTTAGAAGAGGAGAGGTGGTGTTCTACAGATTGAAAATTAGATCTTAGACCACGAATGTTGCAGAAGTTACGAGTAATGAAGAAAAAAGTTGAGGGGGGTGTCAAGACACTTAGGGTCGTCGATAGAAAGGCAGTCCGACCTGGGGACATTTATGGTCCCCTCCCCAGATGGGGACTCCGAGGCTGGTGTAGGAGTCGCCATGATGATTTTGAAATTTTTGAGTGAATGGTGTGTGTGTTATTAGGTGCTTGTAGTTTTGTGTGAAGGAAGAGTTGTCTTTAGAGGACAGGCTGTGACTACCCCCTTGTGTTGTGAGACACAAAGGGAAACGTTCAGTGAGGTCACAGCTGGGTTTAATGATAAGTTCATAGCACCCCCTGAATAGTGCTTTAGACCTCACTGGGAGTAACTATTGTTTCGGCAGGTGTCTACTGCAGGTGTCCTCCTGCCTCCTCCTCCTCCTCCTATCTACATGCACACACTTTTTTTTTTTTTTAATACTTCAAATTGAAAACAAGATTAATACACACGCAAACACTTTTTTTTATGTTCCAAATTGAAAACAAGCCTCATCCACACAATCAAACACAATTTTTTTTCCTCTAAGATTCAAACTTTTAACAAGACACACACACACACGCACACACTTTTTCCTTATTTTCTTTCGTATGCTTCAAACTGAACACAACAATAAACACAAAGATGTACTTCACAAATGAGACCTAATTTAGTAAACCAATTCATTTATCAGTTTTAGCTGTGTATGGAAGGTGAATGAACATCTCACCACTAATCACAGTAAGTTCATTGTGTTCAGGTATTGTTAATGGGGTGATGTGATTGGTGCAGGCTGGAACTCACAAAGAAATCATAAATCCCCATGTTCAGTATTTGTTGTCCCTCTACTGCACCCCTTCTGCCTCACCGGCCCCCCCCCCAACCCCCATGTTTCTCTACCGCTCCTAGGAAAATGGTACCGCCCATTTTGAGAGCCACTGAGCTAAAGGAACGCATGATGATGATGATGATGATAATGATGATGATGATAATAATAATAATAATAATAATAATAATAATAATAATAATAATAATAATAATAATAATAATAATGAAAATAAAGGGGAAAACAAAGGAAAACTAAAGCAAAGATGAAAGGAATTGATATTTTCTACCGTTACCACAAAAAAATCTACAAATTTAAAAGGGAACCATTTATTTTTTTTTCATTTGCTTCTACAAAAAACTACAAATTTTCAAGCTACTACAAAAAACATTTTCTTTACTACAGAAACAATAAATCTGCTTTCTACAAAAGAACTACAAATTTTCAGCTGTTCCTACAAAAAAACTACAATTTCTTAATGGTTTCTACAAAAGTACAATTTCTTTCTACAAAACTGAATATTTCAGCTGTTACTACAAAAAACTACAAAATTTCAGCTGTTACTACAAAAAACTACAAATTTTCTGGTTACTACAAAAACTACAAAAATTTCAGATGTTACTACAAAGGGTGCTGTTTTCTCAAGTCCATTCTGTGTTCTCCAGTTCATGTACTCCTATTTTTTTTTCTTTTCCTCACTCGTTATCTGAAGGCTCTCTATATCCCCAGCACTGTTCTCTAGTCTGTGTCCACTGTTCCCTGGCACTGTTCTCTAATCTACGTGTTCTCTAGTTCACCTATCTCATCACTAAAGTTATCTAAATGTTCTCTATATCTCCAGTACTGTTCTCTATATCCCCCAGCACTGTTCTCTAGTCCGTCCTGTTCTCTAATATGCTGTGTTCTCTAGTTCCTCAATTTCCTCTAAGTAAAAGCTAAGCAGTGTGTTCTATACCTCAACACTGTTCAGTAGCCAGCACCCAAAATTCTGTAGCAACATTCCCTAACGTATCTACAGTGCCTTCTACACAAGTACCTGCTGTCTAGTCCTCGTGCTTCTCCAAGATACACAGAGGGCTCTTGTAGGTAAGACAGTGCTCATCTGACATCTGGAAGTAGCTCTCATAGGTAAGGGCCAGGCACTGTCCCTGCATTGGCTCAGCTGGGGCCCTGTTGAAGTGGTAGCAGTGCCCCTGGTTGGCGAGGCGTGTTGCGTTGTTCAGGACACTTTCTACAAGCCGTGGTGAGCATCCTTCAGAGTACCTGTGTGTGCGGAGGTGGTGAGGGGCTGTGGTGGGGTGTTGAAAGGCTGTGTGTGAGAAGACTGGGTTTGAATGTTAGTGTGGGAGCATGTGTGGTGTAGGAGGGTGTAGTGTGGTGTGTGTTCTCTCTCTCTCTCTCTCTCTCTCTCTCTCCTGTCTTACCTATCTACCTCCCTATCTCTGTCTCCCTGTCTCTATCTCCCTATCTGTCTGTCTGTCTACCCCTGTCTATCTATCTATCTATCTATCTATCTATCTGTATATCTCTCACTGTCTGTCTGTTTATCTATCTCAAATGTTCCCATGTTTATGTGTCTCTCTGTCTATCTCTGTCCCCTTGTCTATCTATCTCTGTTCCCTTGTCTGTCTATCTCTCTGTCCCCTTGTCTATCTATCTATAACTCTCCCTATCTGTCTGTCTGTCTATCTTCTTGTCTCTATCTATCTCCCTATCTCTCTGTCCACGTGTCCCTGTCTATCTAACTCCCTACCTCTCCCTGTCTGTCTTGCTGTCTACCCCCCCCCCTGTCTCTTACCTGATGGCCCAGTAGGGAAGGCTGACGTCAATTGGGGAGCGGTCCTGCCAGATCCAAGGAGAAGTCTCATTTTGTCTAGTTCCTCCCAGCCAGAAGTCAACGGTCATCTCTGTTAGGTTAGGTTAGGTTAGGACAAAAAAAAAAAAAAAAAGAAAAAAAAGAAAGAAAGAAAAAAAGAAAAAAAGAAAAAAAGAAGAAGAAAAAAAAATAAAAAAGCAACACACACACACACACACACACACACACTCACGGTGCTGCTTCAGGTGCTGCACGAGGGTGGCGAAGAAGGAGTAGTCACGGTTCAGGTTGAGCAGCTCGCCCCCGATCGAATGGCAGAATTGATGAGCCTCGCCCCACGTCAACTGAATGCAACACAGGGGGCGTCAAAGCAGGGAACAGGAGATATGAGAGTCTGTCTAACCTAACCTTAAGAACACCAGTAGTAGTAGTAGTAGTAGTAGTAGTAGTATTTCCGCCTGCCACCCCTGTCTAGTAGGAGAGAGAGAGAGAGAGAGAGAGGGAGAGAGAGAGACCTCAACACGAAAACTACAATAAAAATAAACAAATAAATACAAAGAAATCACAACAACCACTAAATCAACAACAACAACAACAACCATCACCACCACCACCACCACAAGACCCATACTCACATTGCCAGGATAGAAAACGGAGATACAGGCATCCCCAACTTTAGTAAACAGCTGAGGGCATTCGGCGTGTTGCATGGTGTGGCTGACCTGTGCTGTAAACTCCTCTCCCATAGCCTGCGCCACCCCCAGCTCAGTCATGCCTTCGTCCCCTACAAAGAAAACGGGCACATTTTGACGGACAGCTGACAAAGAAAACTGGGCCATTTCAAGGGATAACTGTGATAAATGTAGGGATTGTGGAAGGCTGAGACACTAAAACAGACTAGTATTCCACTGTTTTCAAGTGATGTTTTTAAGGTGTAGTGTTTGAAGTTATTGGTGTTTTCAAGGATGTTTGTTTGGTTTTAAGAGTAGTTTAGGAGTTACAGGAGTTTTCAAGTGCGTTTTCATGGTTTTAGTGGAAGTTTAAATTATTGGGGTTTACAAGGGTGTTTTTCATGGTTCTAGTGGAAATTATTGTAGTTTTCAGGGATGTTTTTTTCATAGTTCTGCTTATTTAATTATGTGTAGCGGAAGTTATTAAGAGCACCTTAGTAACAACAATACAGTAAAATCCCTCTTATCCGGCATCAACGGGACCGCCGACATGCCGGATACTTCAATAGAAGTGAAATTATGTCCACAATCACCACCCTACACTCACGCATCTTACCATAACAAAGATCAGCTGATCTGATCAGCTGCTTAAGTGTAAGCACAACACGCTTCCTCTTTTCTACAACTTTAGGCATGATGAAGGCGTCAGGCGATAAACAGTGCACACGCGGGACTGAGTCACTGAGTAAACACAGTGCAGTGGGCCGCGGGTGGCGCGAAGCAGTGCGCTCTGGTGGCGAGGGGACAAAGTATGCCTCGCGCGGAAATTTTAATCGTACACATTGAGTTTTTATTGATTTTAAGGCTCGGGGAAAAATGTGCCGGATACTTGAAGCTGCCGGATACTCGAATGCCGGATGAAAGGGATTTTACTGTAATAATAATAATGATAATAATAATAATAATAATAATAATAATAATAATAATAATAATAATAATAATAATAATCCTTACTATTATCGTAAAAATACTTATGAAGACTTGCCCCGAGAAAACTTATGTATTTTAAGGGACAAATACAATGAAAACGGAAGCATTTTAAGGGAAAACTGTGACAAATACAAAGAAAACTGAGGCATTTTAAGGGACAACTGTGGCAAATACAAAGAAAACGGAGGCGCATCAGTATTACCAGTCGCCTCCACCATGCGTGTCACGACGATGGAGTCCAGGTCGTCCAGCTGGCCGTCCTTCAGCATCTGGCAACAGTGACAGGGTGCGGGTTGTGTTACTGGTGTTATCAATGATGCCGTAAATTCCTTCTAATCCTTCCAAATCTATTATAATCTTTTATTTTTTTTTCTTAACTCCTCTCCTCTAACTGACTGTCTTCGGCCTCTCTCTCACCGCCGCAGTGTTGCATATCTAGCTGTCTTCTACCGCTATTTTCACGCTAACTGCTCTTCTGATCTTGCTAATTGCATGCCTCCCCTCCTCCCGTGACCTCACTGCACAAAACTTTCTTTTTTTTTCCTCTCACCCCTATTGTCCACCTCTCTAATGCAAGAGTTAACCAGTATTCTCAATCATTCATCCCTTTCTCTGGTAAATCCTGGAAATCCCTGCCTGCTTCTGTATTTCCTCCTTCCTGTGACTTGAACTCCTTCAGGAGGGAGGTGTCAAGACATCCTGTAATTTATGACAATCGTTTCTGACTTTGTTTGGGGACCGGCACCTCAGTGGGCCTATTTTTTTCACCTAATTTTGTTGCCCTTGGCTGGTGCCCCTTAGAAGTTCTCGAACCCCCTAGCAATTCCTTTAACACCCCTTAAAAAACCCCTTTACCAGTCCTTAAAACCCCCTGCCATCCTCCAATGTCTCACCTGGCAAAGGCGGGGGTCCACGTCGCCCTCACAGGGGGGATCAGTCAGCTCACAGTAGCGCTGGATGGTCATGCAGTCAGTGGAGCCGAACCGGTAACACCTGGCCTCGTTCCTGCTGCAGTCCCTGTTTAGCCACGCCTGTGGGGACGACCCGGGGTGTACTGGGCGGAAATGGGGTGGAACTGGGGGGTGAACTGCAGCTGGGACTGGGGATATAACTGGGGTGAAAGTGTTTTGATGTGTGAACCTCCTGGAACTGGAGTGAGCTGGGGTGTACTGGGGTGAACTGGGGTGTACTGGGGAACTGGGGTGTACGGGGGTGAAAGTGAGGTGTACTGGGATAGGATGTCATAATTTGAAGTAAAGTTATTTAAATGTGAGGATGAAAAGGTGTAGAAGAAACACACACACACAAACAGTAGTAGTAGTAGTAGTAGTAGTAGTAGTAGTAGTAGTAGAAGAAGAAAACCCACACAAAAAAAAAAAAACAGTAGTGAACAACAGTAATACAACACACACACACACACACACACACACACACACACACACACACACACACACACACACACACACACACACACACACACAAAAGGACAGTAATCAGAAACACTTAGCTCTCTCACCACAACAACCACAACAGTTTTCAAAGGCCACAGAGATGATCAGCGGGGTTCTCAAGACAATTTCTCCCTTCAAAAAGCAGAAACCTTGTTAATAAGTTACTAGAACCACAAAAACATCCTTAAAAACCCACGTAAATTCAACTAGAGCCTTTGGAAAGTGGTGGAGGTGGTGCCAGAAGTGTTTACGAGGCACCAGAGAGACAGACAGCCACACTCACATCACACAGGATGGAGTCCTCATCAGAGCGGTCACCACAGTCGTTGTCCCCGTCACAGATGTAGCGAATCCTGGTACATCTATTCCTGTCCTTGCAGCGAATCTGGTCTGTCTCAGGGCACGTGTCACCTGTGTGGGTGGAGAGGACACAGGTGAGGCACTGGTGGAGGCACAGGTGAACCACAGGTGAGAAAGGCGTGACTGTTTATGGAGACAGTGAAGAAGGTGGTGATGTGTGAGTGGGTGTGTCAGGAGAGACGAGGCGTGTGTGTGGGCAGCAGCAGCAGCAGGAGGTTTGGGAAGGAGGAGAGGAGGGCCTTGAGGGGAGGTTGCTGGAGGTATTCATAAAGGGTTACATAAATGTACAGGCCACTACACAGCTTGTGGTCCTCACGAGGTGACCTGACTAAGGTGACGGTAGGCAAAAAGGATAACAAAGCAGAAGGCTCTCTCCCCACCCTCCACTTCCTCCAGCATAAGCCATACAGGTTGGAAACAAATACCTTACACAGGGTTAGAGGAGTAAAAATCCGTAGAAAATTTAACAAGAAAGAATGAAAATAGATGAAATAAGATGCCTCCATATCATGAAGGCGACGAAGTTCACCACTAATGAACGCTGTCAGCCGCGGAGTGCAGGCAAAGGCGGCAGTTAAAAGCCTGTACAGTGTTGCAGTGTGTCACGTCTCGAGGAAGCCCATGCCACACTGACGACACCATGGAAAAATTACTTTATATTCATGAACGTGGAAGGATTTCAAGCGTTTCCTGGCGTGTAATTTGAAGAGTGTGTCGTGAAGTCTTTAGTGCAGTCCATGTTGTCAATGTGTTGGATGATTGTCAACACCTGTACCAAGTCGCCTCTTAGTTTTCTTTGTGTTAATGGGAACAGATTTAATTGTTTAAGACGCTCCTCGTATCATTTGTTTCTCAGGCTTGGTGTCATTGCTGTTGCTCTACGCTGGACTCTTTGTAATCCATCAGTGTGTTTCAGGTGGCAGGGGCGCCATGGCTGAACGCAATGCTCAAAAAGGGGACGGACCAAGGAGTTATACAAGGTGAGGATTGTGTCCTTAGATTTATATTGAAAAGATCTGCCGGTTAAGCCAATTATTTTATTCACTTTCTTTACGACTTGTGAACAGCACTGGCTGGGTTTTAGGCTACCTGATATTGTTACTCGTAAATCAGTTTGGCTATTTACACCTTTAAGTTGAATACTGTTCATAATATACTTTGCTTCCTCGTTTCGCTACCCGATGTGAAGCACTCTGCACTTCACAGGGGAGAAGGCTGTGCTGGGTGTGACTGAGAGGTGGGGGTGTGTCAGGAGAGGCGAGGGGTGTGTGGGCAGCAGGGGGAGGAAGGGGAAGGAGAGGAGCGCCTGAGGGGTTTGTGGGGCACTGATGAAAGAAAATCGCAAAGAAAAAGAAGAGAAATTAGGTATGGCAGAGTTACTACTACTACTACTACTACTACTACTACTACTACTACTACTACTACTACTACTACTGCTACTACTACTACTACTACTTACCAGCAACGCAGAGGGCCAGCAACAGCAGCAGGAATGCACGGAAATACATCTTGCAAATCTTCTTGTCGAATCTGAAAAAAATAAAATAAATAAATAAAATAAATAATAATAATGATGATGATGATGATGATAATAGTAATAACAATAATAATAATAATAATGAATAAGAAACGATTGAGAGAGAGAGAGAGAGAGAGAGAGAGAGAGAGAGAGAGAGAGAGAGAGAGAGAGAGAGAGAGAGAGAGAGAGAGAGAGAGAGAGAGTGACTTACCCACTTACTCGCTCACCCAAACACAGACAAACAGCCCATCAAACCTCCCTATTATATACCCAGTCACCCCCCCATAACCCCATACAACTCCCCCCTCCCATACAAGGTCAGTGGGTGTATGAGGATGAGTCCATCCTCCCCCATCCCTCCATACAGTGGGGTCACTCACCGATCAGATAAAAGAAAGGTTTAGTGAGAGCCAATCAGAATTCACGCTTACTGCTAATGCTGCTGCTGCTGCTGATGATCATCATCATGAATGATATTAATTGTAATAGTAATAATAATAATAATAATAATAATAATAATAATAATAATAATAATAATAATAATAATAATAATAATAATAATAATAATAATAATAATAATAATAATAAAATATAGGAAGAATAAGAATAAGAATAAGAAGAAGAAAAGAAAAGAAAAGAAAAGAAAAGAAAAGAAAAAAAAAGAAAAGAAAAGAAGGAAAGATGAACAACAACAACAACTGCAACAAATAGTAATAATAATAATAATAATAATAATAATAATAATAATAATAATTAATAATAATAATAATAATAATAATAATAATGATAATAATTGTTATTATTATTATCATTATTATCATTATTATCATTATTATTATGTTCCTGCTGATACTACTATTACTACTACTGTAAATAATGATAATGATAATGATACAACTACTACTACTTTTTTATGTAGGACGGACACTGGACAAAAAAAAAAAAAAAAAAAAAAGTCCCCACTGAGGTGCCGGTCCCCAAACTGAGTCGAGAG
Source organism: Scylla paramamosain (assembly GCF_035594125.1). Classification (NCBI taxonomy): domain Eukaryota; kingdom Metazoa; phylum Arthropoda; class Malacostraca; order Decapoda; family Portunidae; genus Scylla; species Scylla paramamosain. The sequence continues at coordinate 3,858,721 of NC_087194.1, forward strand.
CGTTAATCAAAATTACAGGCTAAGTGTGTTGACACCTCCCTCCTGGAAGAGTTCAAGTCACAGGAAGGAAGATATACAGAGGCAGGCAGAGAGTTCCAGAGTTTACCAGAGAAAGGGATGAATGACTGAGAATACTGGTTGACTCTTGCGTTAGAGAGGTGGACAGAATAGGGGTGAGAGAAAGAAGAAAGTCTTGTGCAGCGAGGCCGCGGGAGGAGGGGAGGCATGCAGTTAGCAAGATCAGAAGAGCAGTTAGCATGAAAATAGCGGTAGAAGACAGCTAGAGATGCAACATTGCGGCGGTGAGAGAGAGGCTGAAGACAGTCAGAGGAGAGGAGTTGATGAGACGAAAAGCTTTTGATTCCACCCTGTCTAGAAGAGCGGTATGAGTGGAACCCCCCCAAAAAAAAAAAAGCATGTGAAGCTTACTCCATACATGGACGGATGAGGCCCCTGTACAGAGTTAACAGATGGAGGGGTGGGTGTGAGAAAAACTGGCGGAGACGTCTCAGAATCATAGGAAGAGAGTGGGTGACAGGACAGAACCCTGAAGAACACCAATGTTAATAGATTTAGGAGAACAGTGACCGTCTACCACAGCAGCAATAGGACGATCAGAAAAGAAACTTGAGATGAAGTTACAGAGAGAAGGATAGAAGCCGTAGGAGGGTAGTTTGGAAATCAAAGCTTTGTGCCAGACTATCAAAAGCTTTTGATATGTCCAAGGCAACAGCAAAAGTTTCACCAAAATCTCTAAAAAAGGATGACCAAGACTCAGTAAGGAAAGCCAGAAGATCACCAGTAGAGCGGCCTTGACGGAACCCGTACTGGCGATCAGATAGAAGGTTGTGAAGTGATGGATGTTTAAGAATCTTCCTGTTGAGGATACATTAAAAAACTTTAGATAGACAGGAAATTAAAGCAGTAGTACGGTAGTTTGAGGGATTAGAACGGTCACCCTTTTTAGGAACAGGTTGAATGTAGGCAAACTTCCAGCAAGAAGGAAAGGTAGATGTTGACAGACAGAGCTGAAAGAGTTTGACTAGGCAAGGTGCAAGCACGGAGGCACAGTTTCAGAGAACAATAGGAGGGACCCCATCAGGTCTATAAGCCTTCCGAGGGTTTAGGCCAGCGAGGGCATGGAAAACATCATTGCGAAGAATTTTAATAGGTAGCATGAAGTAGTCAGAGGGTGGAGGAGAGGGAGGAACAAGCCCAGAATCGTCCAAGGTAGAGTTTTTAGCAAAGGTTTGAGCGAAGAGTTCAGCTTCAGAAATAGATGTGATAGCAGTGG
>NC_087194.1:3865014-3877514 GCF_035594125.1 Scylla paramamosain
GGTTACTGGGGGTTCTGTTAGGGTATGGAAGGGTGGGAGCGGTTCCCAGCCCCTCCTACCCCCCAGTGTTACTCCCCCAGGCACTGTTTACCCTGTGGCCCCCCCGTCCCTAAAGTCGCCGTGCCCCCCGTGCCCCCGCGTCAAGTGAGGGGGTTCACTGTGGAGGATATACTGCGGCGCCCCCCCGTCCTCGCTCCCACAGGGTCAGTCCGGCAGGGGGGGTTAAGGGAGGTCTAACTCTTTAACAGCTGTTTAGTGTGTGTGTGTTACTAATGACTGGCCACTCTGGCACGCCTCCACTTGTACTAGATAAAGCTTGTTCAATGTATTCTTTTCTTCTTCTTCTTCTTAACACGCCTCCGAGGACTGTACAGGGTAGAAATTACAAATCTATTTTTCCAGACATATTTTCTTGCTGTATGACCACTTGACAATATTGTACAGGGTAGAAATGACAAATACATTCTTTCTGACACATTTCCAACGCCATTTCTTCTTCCTCAGCAGCCTCCTAATATTGTACAGGGTAGGAATAACAAATCTATTTAATTTTTGGCACATTTTCATCTTTTCTTCCTTCTAAACCAGCCTCCTAATATTGCACTGGGTAGGAATAACAAATCTATTTCATTTTTGGCACATTTTCATCTTTTCTTCCTTCTAAACCAGCCTCCTAATATTGCACAGGGTAAGAATAACAAATCTATTTAATTTTTGGCACATTTTCATCTTTTCTTCCTTCTAAAGCAGCCTCCTAATATTGCACAGGGTGGGAATAACAAATCTATTTAATTTTTGGCACATTTTCATCTTTTCTTCCTTCTAAACCAGCCTCCTAATATTACACAGGGTAGGAATAACAAATCTATTTCTTTCGCCACATTTTCAACGTCTTTGTTTATCCCACGGCCGCCTCACAACATTGTACTGGCTAACAATTGCGGAATCCTATTACTGCCCCCTGTTCTTCACCTGTTAATATTACAATGGTCTGGCGCACCTTTAATTAACGACCAGCCATTTTGAGATATCTTTGCTTGTTACACGGCCGCCTGCAAAGAGAGAGAGAGAGAGAGAGAGAGAAGAGAGAGAGAGAGAGAGAGAGAGAGAGAGAGAGAGAGAGAGAGAGAGAGAGAGAGAGAGAGAGAGAGAGAGAGAGAATTACTCCCCCTATCACAAACTATATATATATCTGCAAGGTTATGTGCACTGTTTATCTCTTGCTAACTCAACGTGTGTGTGTGTGTATGTCTGTGTGTGTGTGTGTGTGTGCTAGTCTTACGAATCATGAATAAATGGAATGATAGATGAATAACTAATTAAACACACAGATGATTAAATAAAAATATAAGTATGCGAATAAATAGATGTATAAACGAACACGCTAATGAAAAACAGTAAACGATTGAATACATTGCAAAATATACAACTCAATAAACAAAACAAATAAACAAATCAATAAAAAGACTTCGACCAATAAATCAATAAATCAATAAAATCAAGCAAAGCATCTCATTTTTACACGTTCATCTCAATTTGTAAGTGGATTTTTTTTTTTTTTTTTTTTTTTTCACAATTACCTTATTCACCGTCAGGATATGAGTGTCAGGATGAACAGGGAGTCCTTCAGATCCTTTCCTCCGCCCTGCGTCCCTCCAGGCATCCTGCAACATTGGTAATATTTCAGTGGGCATTTTTTTTTTATCAGATTTTTGTTGCCCTTGGCCAGTGTCCTTCCTACATAAAGCAAAAAAAAAAAAAAAAAAAAATTCCTTCACCACACTAAATCTGTCACTGCAGCACCGCCATGGCCAAACACGTGGCTGCAAATTATCGACATCTTAAGATTTGTTATTTAAGGCTTCTTTTTGATAGAAATATAGATATAATGAATTAATAAATATATTGATTTCATAAGTTTGTGTTTAGATAGAGTGACTTCCTCTCCTTTTATAATTAAGTGAAGTGTCTATCTTTATAGTCGATTTTTCAAGCCTTTCTATCTAAATATTATTCTTATCAGTAGTTCCCCATATATAATGAATGTAAAAGTATATATATTTCACTTACTTATGTTAAAAAAAAAAAAAAAAAAAATATATATATATATATATATATATATATATATATATATATATATATATATATATATATATATATATATATATATATATATATATATATATATATATATATATATATATATATATATATAATTCATTCAAGCGTCAGTATTGTCGACATCTCACACCTTTCTGCATACTGTCCACATTTCCTGCCTTTCTACCCCAACCTTATTACTTTTTAACTCTGTAGGTACAATCAGTAGTAAATATATTGGTTTCATACGCTTGTACTTAAATAATCTTTATCTACATTTTCCTAAGCAATGCAAATCATGTGTTGGTGTAAACTATCGAACATAAAGCAGTAATCTAATTTTATCCTTATTAGGAACTCTGGCTGGAATAACTAGAAATATATTTGTTTGATGTGTTTGTGTGTACATATTATAACCTTCATCTTTCATTTCCCTGCAAAATGAAACGGTAAAATCACAATGCTTGAAAATTATCGAACATTAGGAACATGCCAACCTAACACTAATCATTCTAGGTATATTGTTGTCATGGAGACGAAAATAAATCAACACTTCACAATCTATTCATAATTATTTATCTATCATTATACTTATTATTATTATTATTATTATTATTATTATTATTATTATTATTATCAAACGAAATACTAATAAAATTGCCACTCGTTTCATCTTCATATCACAATTATAAATTCTAGAATGCTAATGAATACAATTCGCATATAATGGTATATTTTATTGTTATGCAAACAATCTATTCTTTCGATAAACGTAAATCACAACTCTTTAACATTTAATCATAACAACAATGAAGGCTTAACATTTTAAACTACCTACTCCAGTAACAACAACTGTAATGATAATAATAATAATAATAATAATAATAATAATAATAATAATAGAGGAAGATGATTCAAATAACAATAACAATAATGATAATAATAATAATGATGATGATAATAATAATAATAATAATAGTAATAGTAATAGTAATAATAATAATAATAATAATAATAATAATAATAATAATAATTTAATTCTTAATAATAAACAAATAAATATATAAAGAAAATATAACAAAACTAAGAACAACAAACTTAAATCAACAAATCATTTTACATCAGATCTTTTGTTTGTTTATTTCTTTAACGAGAAAAGAAGAGAAGAGGAGAAGAGAGAGAGAGAGAGAGAGAGAGAGAGAGAGAGAGAGAGAGAGAGAGAGAGAGAGAGAGAGAGAGAGAGAGAGAGAGAGAGAGAGAGAGACAAGATCAAGAATACAAAGAAACGTAGGAAATAATAATAATAATAATAATAATAATAATAATAATAATAATAATAATAATAATAATAATAATAATAATAATAATAATAACGAATAAATACGCGAATAAAATAAATAACGAATGACAAGGAGAAAAAAAATCACACACGGGATGCGAACCAGTGTTACGTAGTACAAAAAAACTTAAGCTTTGTGACCAATAAGCCAAGAGGGATTATTAAGTGCTTCTGTGGCCTCTCTCTCTCTCTCTCTCTCTCTCTCTCTCTCTCTCTCTCTCTCTCTCTCTCTCTCTCTCTCTCTCACAATAATAGTAATAGCAGTGGTGGTGGTGGTGGTGGTGGTGGTGGTGGTGGTGGTAGTAGTAGTAGTAGTAGTAGTAGTAGTAGTAGTAGTAGTAGTAGTAGTAGTAGTAGTAGTAGTAATAATAATAATAATAATAATAATAATAATAATAATAATAATAATAATAATAATAATAATAATAACAACAACAACAACAACAACAACAACAACAGTAAAACGTAGGAGGAGGAGGAGGAGGAGGAGGAGGAGGAGGAGGAGGAGGAGGAGGAGGAGGAGGAGGAGGAGGAGGAGGAGGAAGAAGAAGAAGAAGAAGAAGAAGAAGAAGAAGAAGAGAAGAAGAAGAAGAAGAAGAGAAGAAGAAGAAGAAGAAGAAGAAGAAGAAGAATATAATGATGAAATGTAAAAAGAAAAAGAAAAAGAAAGAAAAAAAAAACAAGGAAAAAATGAAGAAAAAAAAAACCAAGTAAAAAAAACAATAACAACACCATTTTCAATAACAAAAACAAAAACAACAACAACAACAACAATAATAAAAAAATAACAACAACAGCAGTACCACCCACCACACCACCACCACCACCACCACCATTGACTAGTGCCCACTAATATATGAAAACAATAACACACACACACACACACACACACACACACACACACACACACACACACACACACACACACACACACACACACACACAGTTCATGTATAAATATGTATAGAGTAAGCTGTGTATATATATATATATGTATGTATGTATGTATGTATGTATGTATGTATGTTTGGGTATACATATACAAGGCCAAGCCACCTTACATCTGGCTATACTTAAAAATACTTGAGATATACATAAAATATACATACAGTGCTAGTTATGGGTTTATATATACATACATACATACATACATACATACATACATACATACGGACATAGAAGTGATAACAAAAATACAATAAGTGTACAATTTCTTCACTATACATATACATTACATCATACATATATTGTGTATAAGTATTATTGGGTATTTTTTTCCTTTATATACATACATCAAGGAATAGTTAGAGTAATTGTATCTCTCTCTCTCTCTCTCTCTCTCTCTCTCTCTCTCTCTCTCTCTCTCTCTCTCTCTCTCTCTCATCTTTTATCTATAATTTCTAAGCAACACACACACATACACACAGTCACCCAAACACACACACATTCCCTCCTTGCCTCCCTTTCTCACTGACTGACTGACTGATCCACACACACACACACACACACACACACACACACACACACACACTCACTGACTAATCAACTCTGTATCCGAGTGAGTGATGCTGTCCATGTGTGACTGAACAGCACTCAGAGCCAACACAGCAGCCCTTGTATCTGACAGCACATCCCCTCCTTCAGGAAAACACAGAGGAGGGAGGAGGAGGTGCAGGAGAGCCATCATCCCCTTGAGAGTGGTGTGGGGGGTTCAGTTCAGGGTGGTGTGGTGGGTGCCTTGTAATCTCCACCAAAACATCTTCTTGCCTCTTGTTTGTTATTTCTTCATCTGAGAAAAGGGAGAGGATGAGTTTGTAGGGTCCTGGTGTGTGTGTGTATCTACCTAGTTTCTTTTCATGTAAATAGTCTCTTAGTTCCCTTAGGCTGGACACTAATCCATCTATATTTCTATACATGACTTTAATTTTATTTATTGTGGACCCATTTCTTTTGTGTTCTCTCTATGTTGTCTTACTTCTTGCCCTACATTTCTTGCCACCATTTCCTCATTTTCATGTCTATCACTCTCCATATATACCTTTCTGCCTGTTCCTGTGTTCTCTCTTCGTTTTTTTGTCTTGGCCTCCTCTTTTGTGTGTGTGTGTGTGTGTGTTTGTGTGTGTGTCTGCAGAGCTGGTGGTGGTATCTGTGCTTGTCTGTCTGTGGGAAAGGTGTGTTTCTTGTGTTTCATGGTGGTGTTTCTCTTTGTTTTGTATGTGCAAAGGAAAGGAGAGTGAGTTTGTGTTGTCCTGGTGTGTGTGTGTGTGTGTGTGTGTGTGTGTGTGTGTGTTTGTTTGGAGGGTGTCCAAGTGCATTTGGTAGTGGTGTCTAAGTGGTGTTTGTGCTTGTTTGTCTGTGGAGAGGGAGGGTAAGTGTGTATTTGTGGGGTCCTGTGTGTGTGTGTGTGTGTGTGTGTGTGTGTGTGTGTGTGTGTGTGTGTGTGTGTGTGTGTGTGTGTGTGTGTGTGTGTGTGTGTGTGTGTGTGTAGGGCTGGTGGCAGTGTTTGTGTTGCTTTGTCTGTGTAAAAAATGTGTTTCTTGTGTTTTTGGGGGTGGGAATGTGTGTGTTTTGTTGCTGTTTGTTGTGTTTCTTGTCCTGCAGAGTGCGTTTGTAAGTTGTAAGTAAAGGAACTGGGTTTTAAGTAAGGTGGTTTGATTTATAAGTAAGGAATGTGATTTAAGAGGTGTGGGTGTGAAATTGGTATCCTGTAGTGACCTTTTATCAATTGTAAGTGCACACATTGAGTTTTAAGTAACAAAAAAAGTACTTGCTGAGATTTTGAGTAAACTTATATACTTTACTGAAACTTGCATGAATTTGAAGTCGAGATATTAAGTCTTTTTAAGGATTTTCAAGTCAATATACCAAACTGTACTGGAAGTTTATTAAATTGATGACTACAAATTATCTTTTTGAAGTTTTGTTACTCTAGATTAATTCTTGACTTTCACCTGACATCACTTAACCTAACCTGACCTCACCTGACCTCACCTAACCTGCCCTCACCTCATCTAATGTAACCTGACCTCACCTGACATCCTCGAATCTAACCTAACCTGACCACCTAACCTAACCTAACCTAACCTGACCACCTAACCTAACCTAACCTAACTTGACCTAACCTAACCCTATCTTACCTGAGTCCAGTTCAAAGGTGGAGGAAGATGTGGAGGTGGAGGAGGTGGAGATGAGGTCCAGGAGAAGAGGAACATCATCTGCCTCCTCCTCCTCCTCCTCCTCCTCCTCCACCACCTCCTCTTCCTCCTCCTGCTGCCTCCTCTCCTCATCGCCATGGTAACCGCCTTCCACCAGATTTGTGAGCAGGGGCACATCCTCCTGTGAGAGAGAGAGAGAGAGAGAGAGAGAGAGAGAGAGAGAGAGAGAGAGAGAGAGAGAGAGAGAGAGAGAGAGAGAGAGAGAGAGAGAGAGAGAGAGAGAGAGAGAGAGAGAGAGAGAGAGAGAGAGAGAGAGAGAGAGAGAGAGAGAGAGAATAGCAACATTAACCATTACAGTAAAAAAAGGATTAATTTTACACACACGCACATACACACACACAGACAGACAGACAGACAGACAGACAGACACACTCACCTCTTGCGTGGAGAAGAAGTCCACATCTCCACCCTCCTCCACTTTCTCCACCTCCTCTCCGGTCAGCTGGGAGGAGGGGTGGGGGCGACGGGGCTCCAGTGGGGGAGTGCCTCCATATACTGGCACTCTGGGGGAGGGGGGTCTGGTCCCTCTCCTGCGGCACTGAGGGGCGGCGCCAGGGACGGTGACACCCCCACATGCCGAACAGCCTGTGGGGGAGACGGGGGGAGGGTTAAGTTAGGTTAGGTTAGTAAAGGTTAGGTTAGTAAAGGTTATTCTATGCTGGGTCAGTTTATTTCAAGTTACACACACACACACACACACACACACACACACACACACACACACACAAACACACTATGAAATTACTCCCCTCTCATAAACCACAACTAGGTAAACACACACACACACACATACACACACACACACACACACACACACACACACACACACACACACACACACACACAGACACACATCTGGATCTCAAAAAAAAAAAAGCATTTGATAAAGTTCCCCACAAAAGCCTCATGTGGAAGGTGGAGAATGGAGGAAGACTAAAGGGAGCAACATGGAGATAGACAGATTATTATTTACAAGGGAGATAAATGAGAACAGCAATCAGAGACACTAATTCAAGATGGTGTGAAGTGACAAGTGGGGTACTGCAAGGATCTGTGTTGGCACCTCTTATGTTTCAAATAGACGTAGATGATGTGACAGAGGATCTAAATATTTATATAAACCTTTTCACTGATGATGTAAAGATAAGGAAAATAATAAAGGATGAAAATGACAGCAAGGAGTTACAAAAGGGCACTGACAAGACACATACATGGAGCCAAAGATGGAAAGTGGATTTTAATGCCAGAAAATGCCACATGTTGGAAATAGGATTAAAAAGAGACCTTCATGGTATTACAAAATGGGAGGAGAAATAACAATGAAGAAAAAGATTTGCGATTAATGTTTCAGGGCACACCATCACCTGAAAGACACGTAAACAGAATATTCGGCTCTCCACACAGCTTGTCAATGAACATTAGGGTAGCGTTGAACTATTTAAAGAAATGATAAAGAAAATTGTAACAAGCATGATACTACCTAAATTGGAATACGCAGCAGTAGTTTGAGGTCCAGGTAAAAAAAAAAAACATGGAAACTGGAAAGAATACAGAGGATAGTGACAAAGATGGTGCCAGAATTGAAAGACTTAAGCTATGAAGAAAGACCTGAAGAGATGGGACTACCAACACTACAAGAGAGAAGAGAAAGAGGAGACCTGATAACAATGTACAAATTAGCAAACAATACAGAAAGAATAGACAGAAATGACTTGCTACCACAGATGGAGGAGGGAGAGAGATGGACGAGGGGGCATGGGAAGAAAATAAAGAAGAGTAGATGTTGAAGCCACATCAAGAAAACAGCTTCCTGTATTGAACTATTGAGATCTGGAATAATCTGAAGGAAGAGGTGGTTGTGGCAAAGTGTACACATGTTTAAAGAGAAACAGGATGAATATGATTATAGAGGCAGGACAAAATGAGCCTTGGTTTGTGTCCTGTGCAACACAACTAGATAAATACAACGAGGTAAATACATAGATTACTTACAGATGATACCAAGTTACTGAGAAAGACAGAGAAGAGGAAGATTGCACAGCACTCCAGTGGGACCTGAACAAGATCTGGGAGTGGAGGCAATAGTACCAGGTGGAATTCAATGCAAGGAAATGCAGTGCGATACAATTTGGCAAGAATGACAAGACAGATGGGATGTTATTCAGTGAGGAGAGAGAGAATTAGCAAGAGAACAGAAGAAAAGACTTTGGAGTGATAATTAGCGATAAGTTGTCATCACAGAAACACACAAACAAGACTACAGGTCAAACATTTCACCTACTGACAAACACAAGGATACCATTTACTCATCTGGATGGGAGAAAAAAATAAAATAAAAATAAATAAATAAATAAAAAAACTGACAGTGACCAAGATACGGCCAAGACTGGAGTGTGCAGCTGTGGTGTGGTCACCTGGCGCCAAGATACCAGTAAGAAAATTAGAAGGGATACAAAGAGCAGCAGCAAAGTGACCTCAAAGTGTGAGGGAACTGCCCTACAGAGAAACCCTGGCAAAAGTGTGTGTCTTGTAACAATGGAGCAGAGAGAGAGAGAGAGAGAGAGAGAGAGAGAGAGAGAGAGAGAGAGAGAGAGAGAGAGAGAGAGAGAGAGAGAGAGAGAGAGAGAGAGAGAGAGAGAGAGAGAGAGAGAGAGAGAGAGAGAGAGAGAGAGAGAGAGAGAGAGAGAGAGAGAGAGAGAGAGAGAGAGAGAGAGAGAGAGAGAGAGAGAGAGAGAGAGAGAGAGAGAGAGAGAGAGAGAGAGAGAGAGAGAGAGAGAGAGAGAGAGAGAGAGAGAGAGAGAGAGAGAGAGAGAGAGAGAGAGAGAGAGAGAGAGAGAGAGAGAGAGAGAGAGAGAGAGAGAGAGAGAGAGAGAGAGAGAGAGAGAGAGAGAGAGAGAGAGAGAGAGAGAGAGAGAGAGAGAGAGATATGACTACAATGTACAGAGTAATGATTGGAGTGAACAAGTTGGACAGGAAGGACTTGGTGGCGTGGGGCAGCACAAGAGGCTCAAGGGGACACATCACAAAACAGGAAAAGGATGCTTGTAGAAGCGATGTTAAGACACACAGCTCCCCGTACACAGAACCGTGGAGGTCTGGAATGATCTGGACAGAGAAGTCGTTGATGCAAATATGACAAAGAAGTCTAAGAAAAAGTTAAACAGGAGACAGGACAGCACCTCGATAACTCTTTACCTGTCATGACTAAATAAATACACGTCAGCCTGTCCCTCCCCCTGCACCACACACAGACCTCCACACACTTACGAGCTGGACGCATCATTCACAGCGACATCATACGACGGCGGCATCTCTCTCTGCAGCAAGTGTTCCTCCAGCCTTGATCGTGGGGCAGGGGGACCACGACCTTCACCCCCTGCTGCACCCCGCCCCTGCCCCGACCCTGACTCTGCAAGCGTGTCAGGCCCATCTTGAGCGCGTAGAGCCTCCCAGTGCAGCCCACAGCCACCACCAGCATCAAGGAGCACATTAGTCCTCCCATCGCTGCCACACCTATCACTGAGTTCTGTAGGTTAGGTTAGGTTAGGTTAGGTTAGGTTAGGTTAGGTTAAGTTAGGTTAGGTTAGGTTAGGTTAGGTTAGGTTAGGTTAAGTTAGGTCAGGTCAGGTCAGGTTAGGTTAAGTTAGGTTGTTAGGTTTGGTTAAGTTAGGTAGATGACCCCTCTCCTCTATCTCCTACTGTTTTCTCCTCCTCCTCCTCCTTCTCTTTGTAAAGGCACTCCTCTTCCTCTTCCTCCTCCTGCTGCTGTCCTCTCCTTCTCTTCCTGCTTCTCCTCCTCTCCTACTGTTCCCCCTCCTCCCCTTCCTCCTACTCCTGCTGTCTTCTCTCCTCTTTCCCCTACTATCTTCTCTCCCCTCCTGACCCCTCACCTCTCATCCCCTCTCCTCTTCCCCCACCTCCCCCCTCCACCACGCACCCTGAGGCAGTCCTGCTCGTCGCTTCCGTCCCGGCAGTCGTCCAGCTGGTCACACCTCCAGGTCTCTCGGATGCACCGCCGGTTGTTACACAGGAAAGTGCCATTCTGTGGGAGAGGGGTGGGTGAGAGCGGGTGGGGGGGGTGGAGGGTGGAGGGGTTGATGAAGGGGTAAGTGTAGGAAGGGAAGGGAAGGGAAGGGAAGGGAAGGGAAGAGAGGGAGGGAGGAAGGGACGGAGGGAGAGGAAGATTAAATAATGAAAAGTATATAATATTAACACTATCTCTCTCTCTCTCTCTCTCTCTTTCTCAATGTGTGTATCCTGTGTGTGTTTGTCCGTCTATCTGTCTGTCTGTGAGCGTATGCATCTACCTGTCTGTCTATCCGTCTATGTGTGCGTATATCTATCTGTTCCCTGTCTGTATATGTGTACGTGTGTATGTATGTATCGAAACCAGTAAGCACCTTATATATCTGTCTGTCACCCTGTCTGTCTATATATATACTTCTATCTCTTTCTCATTATCCTGTTTCTTTTATCATATCCTCTTCTCTCTCTCTCTCTCTCTCTCTCTCTCTCTAACATATATATAGACAGACACCCTGTCTGTCTATATATATGTGTGTGTGTGTGTATATCTGTGTGCATATCCACTTATCTACCTATTTACCTAAACCTGTGTGTGTGTCTAACCATAAATGTCTTGTGTATATCTATTTATCTATCTGTCTATCTAAACCTGTGTGTCTAAGCATAAATATCTATCTATCTATTCATTTAACTGTGTATTCATCCAGCCATCCACCCACCTTGCCATTACAGAGCAAAGGGGAACAGTTGGCCTCATCAGATGCGTCACCACAGTCAGGAGAGCCATCACACCGCTGGTAGAAGGGGTAACAGCCGCCCCCCAGCAGGCAACCTCATTCTGGCACTTGGTATCTAAAGGGGAGATATGGGGTGATAGTGAGGGGGAGTATGGAGATGTGAGGGGATGGTGGAGGTAGGAAAAGTGATAGGGAGGGAGGGGGAGGGGGGAGAGAGAGAGAGAGAGAGAGAGAGAGAGAGAGAGAGAGAGAGAGAGAGAGAGAGAGAGAGAGAGAGAGAGAGAGAGAGAGAGAGAGAGAGAGAGAGAGAGAGGAAGAGGATATGATAAAAGAAACAGGATAATGAGAAAGAGATAGAAGTTTTGTTCACTCTCTCTCTCTCTCTCTCTCTCTCGCAAAAGATAAATGAAACTAAAATGTAGTGGAGTTTAGCAGCGTCAGTGGAGGAAAATGGAGTGTTACAGCATTCATCCACTTCTCCACATCCTCCACACCACTTCAAGACCTCCACCACACCTCCTCCTAGCAAAGCAGTAGTAGTAGTAGAAGCAATGTGGAGTAAAAGTGGAATATTGCAGCATTCATCCACTTATTCACTCTTCTCACACACCTACACCACTTCAAGACCTCCACTAGATCCCCTCCTAGCAAAATTATAGTAGTAGTAGTAGTAGTAGTAGTAGTAGTAGTAGTAGTAGTAGTAGTAGTAGCAGTAGTTGTAGTAGTGGTAGCAGCAGTAGTGGAGTTATGTGAGTGTTACAGCATTCATCCACTCATCCACTTACTGCAGGAGAGTTCATCCACAGCATTGGAGCACTGGAGGGTTCCATCACAGCGCTGTGATGCCGTGTAGCACTCCTGCCCCACACCACAGTACCACTCATCAGCACCACACCCTGCAACACACCACAACGTCACAGCACTCAGACTGCCTTGGTGCAAACACACACACACACACACACACACACAACCAAGGGCTTCCCCAAGAATCATTGCTAGCCCCAGTTATGTTCTTGTTAATGATATGAACAGGAGTAGTGGAGGAGCCTTATATGAAAACTGGTGAGGGTAGAGACCTGTGGA
>NC_087194.1:3887514-3892514 GCF_035594125.1 Scylla paramamosain
TTTTCTTCATTTTCTCCTTTTTGTTTCATTAGTTTACCTTTTCTTTCTTCTAACATTTTATCATTCCTTCATTTATTTATTTTTTTTTATCTCTGTTCTCCTTATTTAGCATTCTATTACTTCTCCTTCTAATTTATTTCATTTATCTGTAGTGCTTTACTTGTTTTTTTCATTTTAATTTCTTTTCTCTCTTTCATTCTCTTTCAATTTACATTTATCTTTATTCTTCTCTCTTCTGTTTACTTTTCTCTCTTTCATTCTTTCTCTTTTCTTTTTTTTATCTTAAACATATATATTTTTTTCAGTTTGCCATCAATTAATCAAAATATTTCACATTAACATTTTTTCCTCTCTTTATTTATGTATTTTGTCTATTTCTTTTTTTCTTAACTTGCAATAACCAATATCTTTACTAACAATAACCTTCACAAACTTCAAAATGATTACAACTGGTCATCATCATCATTATCAATCATCATCATCATCATCATTATTATTCATTTATTTTCCTTTTTTCAAAACTTTCCATCATATTTTGATTTTATTTAATCGAGGTAATGTTTTTTTTCCTTCATTTTTCACCTTTGTCATTAAAATCATCATTATTCCATCATTATTCTCAATTCCTCCATGTCCCGCCTTTATCCATCCTCTCTTATCATTGTTTCATTCTCAGCAAAGTAATTTATCGCTCAGCTTTTTTCATCTTCCATCTTCTTTGTCAAAAAAATTAAAATATCTCTTTATTATTACCAATTATCTTACGTCTCATCTTTATCACCCCCTCTCTTTCTTCTCCCTCCATTCTGTGCGAACGAATAAGCAATGAACACAAGAGACCAATCGGCTTAAACCACACACACACACGTACACACACACACACACACACACACACACACACATACACACACACACACACACACACACACATTATTTAAATAGACTGCAAGCATGAACTGTGTTTTTTGGGGTGTGGGGGGCGGAAAGGGGGGGAGGGGGTGAGTGAGGGGGGAGGGGGGCTGGTATGTATATATCCCCCCTGCCCCCCTGGCTCACCGCCCCCCCCCTACCTATCTATGGGGGGGTTGGGGGGTACACAGCATAGCAATAAAATGCCCAGTCTAATTTGAGGGGAGGGGAATTGAGGGGGGGAATTTTCCGGGGGGGGGGGCGCCTCGGCCAGAGCTGACGAGGTAGTTAAGGCGTTTGGGGGGTGAGGGGGGGTGAGGGGGGGAGGTAGTTGCTAGAATGAGGAGGAGGAGGAGGAGGAGGAGGAGGAGGAGGAGGAGGAGGAGGAGGAGGAGGAGGTGGAAGAGAAGGTGAAGGTGGTGGTGCAGGTGGTGGAGAAGAAGAAGAAGAAGAAGAAGAACAAGAAGAACAAGAGAAACAAGAAGAACAAGAAGAACAGGAACAAGAAGAAGAAGAGAGGAAAAGAAGGAAGAAGAAAAGAAAAAAATGCACAAAAGAATAAGAAAAAAAAAGGAAAAAGAAAAAGGAACAAAGAAGTAAAGAAAAGAGAGAGAGAAAAAAAAACAATAAAAAAAACAAAGACGAAAAAAAAAACAAAGAAAAGAAAAAAAAACATGATTATTTTGGGTCCTGGCCAGAGGAACACACAAAAAAAGAAAGAAAAAAATCACAAAAAAAAACAAAAAAACAAACCACCAAAACACACACACACACAGTCAAAAACACTCAAACACACACAAAACCCAAATTTTTAAACCTAGGAAGCTGCTCTATAACACAGCGGACATATCCTCAACATCTGCGCCTTCTAGAGGAGCCTCCCCTTCAAACTCCTCAGCCGCCGCCAGTACAGGTAGAGAGAGGAGCTTAGCGGCGCCCCTAAAGAAAACGGAGTAGCAAGCAGTAGCGCTCTCAGACGATATGACGCACCAGACACCGTACATGAAAACCAACTGAAGAAGACGATGTAGGAAGTGCATTTTCCTCATATTCCTTCGGGCTTGGTCTAAATCCTTCATGTCCTCCTTCATGATGTACTGCTTGCACCCCTTCTGGTAGGTCTCAATGTACTCGCCCCAGTCCAGCGAGTCTATATCAAAGTGAAACTCATCCTGGTCAACGGGGGTGAGCGAGTCCCAGAGGCATTGTGACCGAGTGTTGTGGAAGACCCAGTCACGCAGCATGAAGTACTCCAGCGCCCCCACCGCCTTCACCATCTTGTTGCACAGTTTGACGGCGCTGACGGGGGAGAGAGAGAGAGAGAGGGAGTGAGAGTTGTGCTGGAGAGAGAGGTGTTACATGGAAAGAGTGTGTGAGAGACGTGTTAGGTACTGAAGAGTGAGTGGAAGAGTGAGTGTTGAAGAGAGAGTGGGAGAGGTGTTAGGTGCTGGAGAGAGTGAGAGTGGGAGAGTGTTGAAGAGAGAGTGGGAGAGTGGAAGAGTGAGAGAGAGTGCTGAAGAGAGAGTGAGAGAGTGGGAGAGGTGTGTTGGAGAGAGTAGGAGAGCGGGAGGTGTTTCTACTGTTGCTGCACCTAACCATAACAAAAATGAATAAATAAATAAACAAACAACTAAAAAATTATAAAACACTTCAAATTACTGAAAAAAAACATTCAAAATACCTAAAAAAAAAAATGAAAAGCACAAAAAAACATCCCAAAACAAACATTATCCCCCCCAAAACACACACACACACACACACACACATACACACACACACACACACATACACACACACACACACACGTAACTAAACAAAACACCTCGAAACACCCACAATCCCTCATTAAACACCCAGAAACACTAAAAAAAACACCACTAAACACATCAAAACACCCAAAAGTCCCCTTAAAAAACACACAAACACAAAAACACACTCGAAATCCCTTTAAAACATCACTAACCTAAAGAAAACACCCCAAAACATCCCAAAAAACACATTAAAACAACATCTAATTACGCCCACAACTTACATGGGTTTTTTTCCAAGCAGCCTCATGATGGTGTCTGCAATATGGGCGGGCAGGATGTTGACGAGGTAAATGTGGATCTGGTGCATGAATTTGTTGGTCTTCGCGGAGCCGTCGGGGTACCACAGGGGGGAGTCGAAGGGGAAGGCACGCAGGGACTTCTCCAGGTGTATTGCCAGGTCGTCACTGGTGAGCGGCTTTTGTGACCCCGTTGAGCAGCAGAAGATTGGCACGGAGCTGGGTCTGTTGCGGTCAAGATCAAGATTAAGATCAAAGGAGGCGGAGGGCGTTTATCGTTACAAATGCGCAAAAACACACAAAAAAAATCCAGAAACAAATGCCAAACACCCAAACACAGCCAAAAAAAAAAAAAAAAAAAACACGCCAGACACAAAAACAAACGCTAGACACCCAAAAAACATCAAAATACACGCCAAATATCCAAAAAAATACCCAAAAACACACGCCAAACACCTAACAAGCTCAAACACACACGCCGAACACCCCAAAACACTAAAAACATTAAAAAAACACACACCAAACACCCAAACACACGCCAGACACCCACCAAAAGCCCACAAACACACGAAAACACACGCAAACACCCAAAACCACAAACTCAAACACTAAAAAAAACCCAAAAACACCCAAAAACAATTCAAACACACACGCCAAACCCTAAAAGACCCGCACCAAACACCCAAAACACACCCAAAACGCACCAAAAAACCCTTAAAGCATCTCTCCAACTCACTCACACACCCGAACATAAATAAACCAATCATTATCATTATTATTACTACTATTATCATCACCATACACCCAAACATAGCCACAACACCCCGCAAAACAGCCTTAAGACATCACCCAGACGCACTTGTATCTCCCAGCAGCGGTGTTCCAGGCAGAGACGATCATAAGGTTGATGGGGAAGTCAACGGGGATGAAGTCAAGAGTAATACCAGGCTTGATGTACAGGGACCTGAGAACCCCTTTGCTCATTCCCACCAGGAGGCCCGTGAAGGCGAACAGGTTATCCACCCAGCCTGGCATCGGTTCCCGCCACGACCCGCACACTGGAAAAATGTTGTACGTTAGGTCTTGCCAGGGGTGTGTTATTTATCTTTATAGGTCTGTGATATTCTAGACATGCACGGTTGTTTTAAAAGTTTCCAGGGTTATGTTAGGGCTTGTTTAGGTCATTTTGAGTCTTTTTTAAGGTCAATTTAAGGTTGTAGGCTATTTTAGGCTTTACATGAGTGCGTTAGTTTTTTTTTTTAGGTCTATGTAATTTTAGGGATGCACGGTTGTTTTAAGGGTTTCAAGGGTATGTTACGTCTTTAGATAATTTTAAGGCTTTTTTTTTAGGTCATTTTGATATATTTTTAGGTCTCTTTAGGTCTTTTTAGGGTCACAGGTTTATTTCAAGACTTTCCGGGTTCTGTTGTGCCTTTTTTTTATTTTTTATTTTTTTTTTGCCTTTTTAGTGTTATTTCAAAGACTTTCCATGGGTGTTTTAGTTGTTTTTAGGTCTTATTAGGGATGTAGGGTAGTCTTAAGGTTTTCCAGGGCTGTGATAGTTGTGTTTAGGTCATTTTCAGGTCATTTTAAGGGTGATGGTACACGATTAACAAGATTTCTACATCATTATGAGGAGAAACACTTGAGAACCCAACTTATCTTTTCTGCGGCCTTTGAAAATGGTCTTGATGAGGTTACGCGGGTTTTCAAGGCTGTTTTTACGGTTCTAGTGACGGATTAACAAGATTTCTACATTATTGTCAGGAGAAGCAGTCTTGAGAACCCGGTTTATCATCTCTGTGGCCTTGGAAAATAATCAGAGAGAGAGAGAGAGAGAGAGAGAGAGAGAGAGAGGGGACGTGACTCACCAATGGACGGTCTGACGATGGCGATGGGAAGTCGGGCGCCGTCACTCACGAGGAGGTGTTCCGCGAGGGCCTTGGTATAGGTGTAGGTGTTGGGGCGCGGCGACACCAGGCGGGGAGTGAGAGTTTCCAGGATGTCGTCTTCCAGCCACTCCGTCAGCTGGATCAGTTTGCTG
>NC_087194.1:3922514-3925014 GCF_035594125.1 Scylla paramamosain
GTGGGGGATAGAGGAGGAGGAGGAGTAAGAGGAGGAGGAGGAGTAAGAGGAGGAGGAGGAGGAGGAGGAGGAGGAGGAGGAGGAGGAGGAGGAGGAGGAGGAAAAGGATTAGAAGGAGAAAGAGGAGGAGGAGGAGAAGGAGAGGAACAATAACAACAACAACAACAACAACAATAACAACAATAATAATAATAATAATAATAATAATAATAATAATAATAATAATAATAATAACAACAACAACAACAACAAAGATAACAACAACAAAAACAAGAACAAGAGCATGAAAAACAAGAACAACAAGAAAGGATGAAAACAATAACAATAATAGTAGTAGTAGTAATAGTAGTAGTAGTAGTAGTAGTAGTAGTAGTAGTAGTAGTAGTAGTAGTAGTAGTAGTAGTAATAGTAATAGTAGTAGTAGTAGTAATAGTAGTAAAAGCACTTCTATCCGCCTCTCTCTCTCTCTCTCTCTCTCTCTCTCTCTCTCTCTCTCTCTCTCTCTCTCTCTCTCTCTCTCTCTCTCTCTCTCTCTCTCTGTCTTCCCCGCCCCAACCTAACCTAACCTTGTCCTCAAACTGCCTTCCTTTCACCTGCCCAGCCTACCCAAGGGCCACCTTGAGACTGATCTATCAGATTTAGTGTTCCTAACTTTCTTTTCCTCCCTGCATTTGTTTACTTCTTTGTGGCTCGTGGATTATTTTCCTTAGAATGCATAAGTAGGTGTCCATATAACCATTTTTCCTCTCGTCTCTCCACTGTGACCAAAATGACATGAATCCACTGGAGGGGGAGTGGTTTAGTTTATGACGATGTAATTGTGCGTGTTTGTGGTGAGAGGGTGTGGGTGCGTGAGACATCCTTTACCAGTGAGGGCATCTAAATAGCTGCCTCCCACGCACATCCTTTCCAGCGTTGCGTGTCACCTTATCCTTGCAGTGTTCACGTAGATTTTTTTTTTCAAAGATAGCATAACAGCAGTAGCCGGCTAAAAAAGAAATAAATAAAGAAAGAAAGAAAGAAAGAAAGAAAGAAAGAAAGAAAGAAAGAAAGAAAGAAAGAAAGAAAATGCTATAACAGGCAAGACCTCCTGATATTTTTCTACATCATGGTTTGCTGCAGTTATTACAAGGCATTTACCTTCGTCTTTTGAATGGGATTTCCGCTCCACTTCGCCACAGTTCATATCAAAGTTCCTTACAACAACTCTCTGGTTTTAAATAAGTAAGTTTCTCTCTAAAACTGACATTACTCTTTTATTTTTTTTTTTATTTTTCATTTATTTTATTTTATTTTTATTATTTCTATTTTTACTTTTATTATTATTTTCTTTATTATTTATCTATTACCTATTATTTATCTATTATTTTTATTATTATTCGTATTTTTACTTTTATTATTATTTTCTTTTCATATTGAAATACCTGCTTGACAGAAACCTTATAATTAGCAGTGCAAGTTGTGTGTGGCGGCCGAACCTTGACACGAGTTTGTTTGTCTGGAGCTTGGCAGTCAACACACAAGTCATGTTCAGCACAGCCGCACATCACTTCGTTATCTCAGTGATGGCGTGCGCCGTATGAGTAGTGCTGTGAATGTTTCTCGTGAGTTTTCCTCCAACACCCTCCACTTCATTCCACACTTGCAGCCACCTAATAAAATTTTCGAGGAACTTATTCTTCTTCATCTTGTGGGTCAGCAGGTGATGGAGTGGCTTATGTATCTCGTCACCACTCCTGCACACGGCGCCCTCACATTCATGATGGTCCGTCAGGCGTAAATCAGCTTAATATAGTTTGCGACAGAGGAGTAAAAAAATTCAGTGAGTATTTTTTGCCAACAGTTAAAAGTGACTGGACAAAATATTCATTACAAATTTGCACAGCCAACTTTACAGTTTGTCTTTTCAGACTTGATGGGGAAACAGCTTTCAGTGACAACTTGTGAGCAAGCTTTAACAGACGCTCAGAGTGCGGGGTACACAGGCGTTGCACAGTGCTAAGTGGAGCACGGAAGTGATGAAGATTACAGAGATGTGGTGTAAAGCGATAGGAATGTCCCTTCACTGACACTTGTAAGCCAGTGTGGTTACGACCTCTTTGTGCCTTTCAAGATACCTTATTGAGAAACCAGCGTCTTATACATGCAGTACATTTACAGAAACTTAACCATTTCCTTCAAAATTGTTAGGAAAGGACAATATATTAGCAAAGTCCCTGCAGTGGTGACCTTAGCGTATGATGTAAATTAGAAACTAGTGAAATTCAATGAACACCTCCTGATCGGCAGCCTGCCCACCGGTTCGTGATGCCTTCTGCTTTAACATGACAGCAGTCACATGGCGTCGTTATGTCTCAATGTATTTTTATTTTTCCTGAGGTGAAGACACAGGTGAAGGTATGTACGCCTCAGAGCTGTGACACGAACGAGGTGTGTACTCGATGACAAACAAAACAAAACAAAACAAAAAAAGAAAGAAAAGAAAAAGTCAAACTGCTGA
>NC_087194.1:3932514-3935014 GCF_035594125.1 Scylla paramamosain
ATCTAACGCACTACAAGACACTGGCAGGTTTTCATTCGTTCGCTTATCGGAGGTGAGGAGCGGCGAGGGGAGACGTAGCAAAGATATAATAGAAAATTGATTTGTTTTAGTATATCCTTAACTCTCTCACAGCTAAACAGATATTCTCCTTCAGTATCCTATAATTTTGTACTCATTTTTATTCAAGGCTCTCGTAAATATTTCTACCTCCTAAAAGGGAGAAATTAAGCTTCTGTTTTCCCTCTTCCTTCATTGCAATACCAGGAAGAACAAGCAAGGACGATCATGACACCGCAAGGTTTAAGCCAATCGCCGTTTTTTTATATGGAAACTTTTACATGCTGATAAGTTAACCCTTTCACTGCGATACGAGACAGTTAACACCACCAGGACCAATACGTGAAATCTTTAAAAACATCTACAAAAAAAAAAGGATTAAAAAGAATAAATGTTTAAAAGAGAGGTTAAAAAGAATAGATTATGAAATTTCTACCCAGTTTAAAGATTAGATGTGGCTGTGGAACAAGTAAAGATGTCTCACAGTGACTGGTAGTTAAGAAAAGGTGGATTACATATCTATCAAAGGGTCGGAAAAAGACACGCACTGACCCCATCACTTTGTAGCTCGTGTGTACTCCCTATGTAAAGATGAGAACCCCGAACTGTTCCTCCCCACCCCCACCCACGCCCCAAGTATTCCTTTAGCAACACTGGAAGAGAAAG
Organism: Scylla paramamosain; assembly: GCF_035594125.1. Lineage (NCBI taxonomy): Eukaryota > Metazoa > Arthropoda > Malacostraca > Decapoda > Portunidae > Scylla > Scylla paramamosain. Next base: position 3,933,238 of record NC_087194.1, read on the forward strand.
TGGAATTAAGAATACACGCATAATGAATTGTGTTGCAACCGTCTCAGCACTACAAGTCTATTTAACACACTGTATATTAAATAAACAAAAGAAAACATACTAAGGAATAAAGAAAGAAAGAAAGAAGGAAAGAAAGAAATAAAGAAAGAAAAAAAGAAAGTGTTAGAACCATCTTAACACTGCAAGTCTATTTACCACACTACAGATAAAATAAACAAGATAAATTAAAGAAAAAAAGAAAGAAAGAAAGAAAGAAAGAAAGAAAGAAAGAAAGAAAGAAAGAAAGAAAGAAAGAATGAAAGAAAGACCCCTAACGGAAGCAGCCGAAAGAAGAAGAAGAAGAAAAAGATGATGAAAAAAGAAAGAAAGAAAATTAAATAAAGAAAAAAACATGCATAATGAATCGTGTTGCAATCCTCTTAATACAACAAATGAGTTTCAGAATCCTGAGGACAATGAGTGAGTCTCTGAACGATGCGGATGAAGGAGAACTTGTGAATCAGTGAAAGTGACGAGGAAATGCCGTGGCGTGAGGCTGAAGCGAAGGCGAGAAGGAGAACGAGGCTGTGGCGGGACAGGGGCGAGGGGAGCAGGGCAGTCTTGTGGGAAAACAGTATTCTGTATTCAAAAAACGCTTCACTCTCTCGTCACGGCTGCTTTCCAAGGCCGCAGAGATGATCAGCTGGGTTCTCAAGACTTTTTTCTGTTAATAATGTAGAAAACTTGTTAATCTGTCACTAGAGCCGTGTGAACACTTTAAAATACGTGTATGGATTCTACTAGTGTCTTTGGAATGTGAGGTGCGGCGCGGAAGTGTTTCACAATGTGTTCCTCACTGCAAGCAAGTCACAGGTAAAAAAAAAAAAAATCTAAAGTACGTTTTTTTTATATAAAACTATGATTTCACAAAATAATAATTAATTTAATGATAATGATAATAATAATAATAATAATAATAATAATAATAATAATAATAATAATAATAATAATAGTAATAATAATAGATAATAATAAAAATAAATAAATAAATAAATAAATAAATAAATCGCGGTTTTGGTGGGTATTTACATAAAAATTTAATGTCCCAAATCCAACATCACCGGATCCCTGGTGACACCTTGACCACAGCGCGTTTCAGCAATGTGTGTCACACGTACTAACTGTTCAGTCACAGGTTGCAAGGTGCAGGTGAGCGGTGGCAGCAGTGACGCAAACCAGCCGTGTGTTGCACCAGCGGCCTTGGAAGGTGTTATCCTCTTCATGACTGATACTTGAACCATTCGTGACTGAAATAATTTGACACAGACAGGAAGGCCAGGACGCCGCTGTCAGTGTGACTCACCAGCGGACAGACAAGACGCGGCAGCCTTGACACGTCAGCTGCGGGGGCGTGCATGATACGCTGCGCATCGCCGTCACACAGAGTCAATGCTTAGTTGAGAAAATGGTATGTTCCTTTTCACTTTCTGTTTATTTACTCTGTAGTATTTTCTTTCTTTTTTCTTATTTTATTTGTATTTATTTGTTTATTTATTTATTTATTATTTATTTATTTATTTTTATTGTTGTTGTTGTTGTTGTTGTACATGTGATTCAGTGCAGGTGATGGAGCGTGGATGCTTTGTTATAATTCTGGCGCCTCGTACACCAGCACATCAGGGAGCCCACTCTCACTTCCCACAGCTGAAAGACTCGTTACTACTTAATTACTTATTTATTTATTATTTTTATTTATTTTATTTTATTTTATTTTTTTTCAGTGAAGTAAGGCGACGAG
>NC_087194.1:3945014-3957514 GCF_035594125.1 Scylla paramamosain
AATCTAATCATATCGAGAGAGAGAGAGAGAGAGAGAGAGAGAGAGAGAGAGAGAGAGAGAGAGAGAGAGAGAGAGAGAGAGAGCGTATTATTCTCATCAGTGTTGCTCCATCTATGCAATAAGCGTAAATAAAGTATTGGTGCACTATGCGAGTGAACCATTTACGGCTACAGAACGAGGGAAACGAAAACAAAATGTGAGACCAGCAGTTGAACGAATTATTACGGTATTCATCGGACCCCCTTTGCTCCGATGCTCTTTTTTTTTTTTTCCATAGTTCACCAGGCGCCGTAAATCCTGTGCAGTATTGGCCCCCCTGCTCTCACCCGTTGCTAAGTTCCCAGGCTCTCTCCTTAGTCCATGAATGGCTAAAGTACACGACAATTCTCCGAGAAATATTGAGTTGGTCTATATGCGCTGATAGGCCACTAAAAAAACTATTCGATCCCATTTAAAGTTTGTTGAATTCTCTGTAAAGATGTTTCGATTCTCTTTAAAGGTATTTTGTTTGTTTTTAATGGTATTTCAGGCCTCTTCTATGATATTTTGATTGTCTTTAATGGTATTTCAGTTTTCTTTAAAGTTTATTCGATTCTCTTTAAAGATATTTGAATTCTGTTTAAAGATATTTCAATTCTCCTTTAATATTTAGTCTTGAAATAACATCTCCCTCTAAAGATAATCTGACCCAATTTCAGGGCAATCCGATCCCTTTTCAACACAATTTGATTCCCTTCATATACATTCCCATCCCTTTCACACACACACACACACACACACACCATATAAGCCCTCTTTCTATTAATATAACCTAAATTTCACACTTCCTCTAACGCACACGCACACTCTTATTTCCTCTTTGTTAATGGTGACGAGTATTCCTTGCGAAGCGAGATTGAAGCTGTTACATTTACATTCTTTAGAGAGAGACGTAGGTTCAGATCACATCTTAACCTACGCCTCTCTAACGGATGCAAATTTAACAACTGCAGTCTCAATTCGTAAGGAATATTCTTCATCCCCTGAATGACTAAAAGGATACAGGGGATGAGGATGTTCCTTACGAGGCGAGAATGAAGCTGTTAAATTTATATTCTTTAGAGAGACGTAAGTTAAGAGAGGACCTGATAGAAGTCTTTAAGTGGTATAAGGGTTATAACAAGGGGGACGTAAACAAAATTCCTAGTATCAGTAACCATGATAGAACAAGAAATAACGGGTTCAAGCTTGAAAAATTAAGGTTTAAGAAAGAGATAGGAAGAAATTGGTTCTCAAATAGAGTGGTAGATGAGTGGAACACTCGGTAATCATGTTGTTAGTGCTAAGTCATTAGGGAGCTTTAAGACAAGATTAGATGAATTTATGGATAGAGAGGATAGGTGGAAATAGGTAGGTATATTTCATGCAGGGGCTGTCACGTGTAGGCCTACTGGCTTATTGCAGCTTCCCTTATTTCTTAGGTTCTTATGTAATGTAACCTAACCTAACCTAACCTGACCTAACTGGCCTTTCACACCCTTCCACACACACACCCTTCTCTTCTAACCTAACTTAACCTAACCTAACTTCACCTAACCTAACCCAACCTAACCTAACATGACCTAACTTAATGTAACCTAACCCAACTTAACCTTTCACTCCCCCCCCCCCCCACACACACACACACAGACACCTTTCTTTTCTCTTTATCTTAGTTCAGGCCAACACTTCAAATGCTTCCGTTAGTATTGATAATATTTAGTAATGATTAGACTGCTGTTTGAAATCTGGCATGTTCCTTGTAGATGTGATAATAACTTGATAAATAAATGCAGCAAGGGAGACTAAACTAACCAAAGAAAGCATAAGGATTAGACTAGCTGAAAATCCGTAAGCACTTGTAGAAATAATAGATAGATAATGTAAGGAACAATAAATTAAAGAAAAGAAAGGTTAGGAATAAAATAAGATCACTTCCTTCATAGATAAATAGATAAATGAATGTGCAAATCAAGTAAATTAAGCAAAGATGGAACCAAAATAGACACATGAATATACAAACATGTGATTTATCTAAAGCAACAGGTGTGGAAGTAGACAGGTGTGGGGGAAACAAACAGTGATACCCAAGAACTACGATAATAAAAAGAAAACAGATAAATAAGACAGGGAAACGCTAAGAACGCAACAATTTTACTGCTGTGGCCGTCTCCTTAAACTCCAAACCCTCATAAAAATTTGTTGGAATAGAGACAGGAGAGAAAAGAGAGAAAACGGTTCATTTTGTCTTTCTGTGCAACAAACTACGTGTGTAATTTTTACCACTAAAAAAATGTGTCAACTCAAATGTTATTATGCATTAAAGGGGAAAAAAATTATGTCTGGCAGTGAAAGGGTTAAAGAGGTAAGGGACTTAAGATGGAAAAACTAAAATAAACTTAAATAAACTAAAATAAATGGAAATTAGACATAAAACACACACAAAAAAAGGAAAGAATTAAGGGGAATGAAAAGAAAAAGAAACTTAGTGCTATAAATACATAGAAGAAATAAAAATATTTACCAAAAAACAGACAAAATAAGGGAGGAAAATTAATTAAACACACACACACAAAAAAAAATAAAATAAATAAATAAAATAAATAAATAAATAAATAAATAAATAAAATAAAATAATAATAATAATAATAATAATAATAATAATAATAATAATAATAATAATAATAATGAATAAATGAATAAACCTCTAATAACAATAACTGGTCAGGTCAAATTCTGGGTCCATTTATTGATGCTGCAGTGAAAAGAGAAGAAAAAAGAAAAGAGAGAGAGAAAAAAAAGTTGGATTTAAAACAGAACAAGTCAGGTGACATATATATATTTTTTTATTTCTTAACTGATATAAACTAGAAACAAAACTTATATAAATTAGAAGAAAAAAATATATAGATTAGAAAAAAGTAAAAAGAAAAAAAAATATTGATTAGAAAAAAAGTTGATACCTATAGATTAAAAAAGGTAAGCAAAATTGATGAATAAATAAAATATATATATATTGATTAGATAAAAACTGATAACTATAAATGAGAAAAAAAAAAGAAAACAAATAAAATAAATAAAAACACATCTATATTCCTCTCACTGCTAAAAACAAACAAGAAAAAGACAGAGAAATGCAAGATCTTAAATGAATGCTAGTCTGCCGTCCATAATCCTGCAGGAACACAAGGTAAAGCACATTAATGGAAGAAGAAGAAAAAGAAGGAGGAGGGAAAAAAAAATTGTTCATTCCCACACACAAATAAGAAAAAGACAGACAAAACCAAGATCTAGAATGTATAACAGTCTGCAGCCATAATCCTGCAGCAAAACAAGATAAAATATAGAAATTAATGAAAAAAAACACACACAAAAAGAAAAAAGGAAAAAAAAAAACAAATTTCTTTCATTCCCACACACAAAGAAGAAAAAGGAACAGACAAACACGATTAAAAATGTACAATAGTCTGCCATTCATAATCCTGCAGCAAAACAAGATAAAACACAGAAATTAATGAAAAAAACACACAAATTTCTTTCATTTCCACACACAAACAAGAAAAAGGAACAGACAAACACAAGATTAAAAATGTACAATAGTCTGCCATTCATAATCCTGCAGCAAAACAAGACAAAATATAGAAATTAATGAAAAAACACACACAAAAGAAAAGAAAAAAAAAACAAATTTCTTTCATTCCCACACACAAACAAGAAAAAGGAATAGACAAACACAAGATTAAAAATGTATAATAGTCTGCAGCCATAACCCTGCAGCAAAACAAGATAAAACACAGACATTAATGAAAAACACACACACACACACACACACACACACACACACACACACACACACACACACACACACACACACACACACACACACACACACACACACCAAAACATTCATCTCATTCCTACAAGCAAGAAATCAATAGAAAAAATGCAAGATTTAATATGTATCAATAGTTTCCATTCATATTGTTGCAGATGAATGAGACAGAACTGGAAAATTAATAATAATAATAATAATAAAAAACATGAAAAACACAAATATATTTCTCTCATGCAAACAGGACAAGAGAAAATGGAAGGCTTACTTTCACACACACACACACACGCACACAGTGAAAGCAAAGGAGAAAGAGAGAAAAAAATAAATAAAAAAAAAAAAAAAAAAAAAAAAAAAAAAAAAGTAAACAAACACACCCTGAAAAACAAAACAAAACACACCCAAAACACCCACACATAAAAAAAAAACATGCAAACACTCTAAAAAAAAAAAACACACACAACACATCAACACACCGCAACACACCCCACACTTACTTGGACAGGTGACGCCGAGCAGTTGGCAAAGTGGTCAACTCCTCCTTCATGACGTAACGTTTGGTGCCCAGACAGTACTGCTCCATGTAGGTAGGCCAGTGCAGGGCGGACAGGGCAAAGTTGAAAGTGTGCTGGTCTGTCTCTGAGAGTGCCGCCCAGAGCCCCTGTACATTGTCATTGCAGAAGTGCCATTCATGTGTTGTGAAGTACTCAAGGCAGGAGGCGGCGCGGTCCAGCTTCTGTGCGATTCTGACCATGCTGTGGGTGTAGAGTGGTGTTAGTGGGTGTAGGGAAGGCTTCAGGGTGGTTCCAGGGTGTAAAGGGAAGGTTTCAGGGTGTTTACTGGGTGAAGGGAAGATTCTAGGGGTTTCTAAGGGTGTTTTCAAGGTGTATGGAAGATTTTAAGATGTGTGGTGTGTTTTCAAGGGTGTTTTTGGGGTGTCAGGGTGTTTTCAAGGGTGTTTTTGGGGTGTCAGGGTGTTTTCAAGGGTGTTTTTGGGGTGTATTGGTGTTTGCAAGGGTGTCTTTAGGGTGTTAGTGTATATGGGAAGAGTTAAAGGTGTTGTGGTGTGTGGGAAGAGTGTTAAAGTGTGCGGCAAGAGCAGTGGGGTGTTTTCAGAGTGTTAGAGAAGATTTTAGGCTGTAGGGGTGAATGTCTGATCAACAATGGCCACTTAAAGAGACTTGTATTCCTCAATGGTCTTGTAGCTCTTTCTGTTTCTCCTCTCTCGTCATTCAAATGTTGAGCACCACTTACTGTTTTGTATCTCAGTGTGTCTGGCGGTGAAAAGGAAGTTTGTGAATGTTTTGTAGGGTGACTGTCATGGGCACTGTCTGATAGGCTAGTGGAGGAGAAAATGATGCACGTTTTCTGTTTCAATCTGGTCGCGTTTTCGTTTACAAATCTTCTGGGGGCGTTAAAAAGAAGTCTGTGATGGTTTTGTGTGTGTGTTGCTGTCATGGCACTGTTTGGTAGGCCAGCTAGTGGAGGAGAAAATGAGGTACGTTTTCTGTTTCAATCCTACCGTGTTTTCGTTTATAAATCTTCTGGGGGTGTTAAAAGGAAGTCTGTAATTCTTTTGTGTGTGTGTTGCTGGCAAGGGTGCTGTGGGGTGACTGTCATGGCACTGTCTGGCAGGGATGTAAAGGAGGAAATGAGGTATAATTTCTGTTTCAACCCTGTCATGTTTTTGTTTATAAATCTTCTGGGGGCATTAAAAGTAAGTCTGTCATTGTTCTGTATGTGTGTTGCTGGCAGTGTTGGTGTAGGGTGACTGTCATGGCACTGTCTGGCAGGTCTGTGGAGGAGGAAATGAAGTATGTTTTCTGTTTCAATCCTGTCATGTCTTCATTTACAAATCTGCTGGGGAAATCTTGAGCACCACTTCTTGTTTTCCATCTCAGTGTGTGGCGGTGGACAGGAAGTCTTCTGCTGTTTTGTTTTTGTGTATAGGAAAGATTTTAAGGTGTACAATAAATTTCAAGGGTGTATAAGAAAGATTGGTGGTGTACATGAGATTTTAAGTGTGTATAAGGAAAAGATTGTATAAATAGAGATAAAATGTGAAGAGATTGTATAAATAGATTGACAGAGGAAGGAGAGATAGACTGATAAAGTACGAGGTTGATGTCTTTCCTTCATCTGGCATCACTCACAAGGGTCACAGAAATCTGGGGTCCCACAACTCACTCACAAAACACACATCACAACACCGCAAACACACCCACACCCTCACGAAACACACCCAAACTCACCCATACACCAACACACCCATCTACACCCACAAACTCACATAGGTCTTTTCCCAGCAAGTCTAGCGGCAGCATCCATGAGGTAAGCAGGCAGCCAGTGTTGGAGCAGGACAGCGATGGTGTTGAGAGCCTTGTGTTGGGTGAACCTCAGGCTCGGATACCACACTACATCGTTCATGGCATTCCTCCTCAGTGCCGACATCCCGTGCTTGTTGATCTCCCCCCACCTGACGGGCCGCTCCATGCCAGACACGCAGTTGTACACCAGTAGCTCCCCGTTCTTCCTGTGAGGGGACAGGAGGTGGTGAGGCGTTGCGGTTTGGTTAGCTAGTGGTAATGAAGTTTTTGAAGTTTCCAGGGTTAGTACTTGGTGTGTTTTGGAGTTTATTAGGTTGTTTTCTGTTCTTTTAGGCCGTTGTCTTTTGTGGTGAGTGTTTTAGTGTTTTGGGTAAGGTTAGGTAGTGGTAATGCAGGGTTTAGTTCTTGTGGTTTTTGCGGTTTTTGGTTTATAGAGTTGTTTTCTTTGTTTTGTTGAAGTTTACTGTTTTCTCCTGCTGTTGTAGGTTGTACGGAGTGTTGAAGTGTCTGGGGCAAGGCTAGTTAGTGGTTATGAAGTTGTTAAGGCTTCCAGGCTTAGTTCTTGCTGTGTTTTGGGACTTACAAGGTTGTTTTCCTTGTTTTTTTCCTGGTGTTGTTGGTCAGGTTTCTAAGACTGAGTTACTGTAGTTTCCAGATTAACTTTTAAAAGACGGGGCATTACAAGTTTGACCCAACCCTTTAGAAAAAGTTAAGTGAGAACAACTAGGTCAACAAACACACACACACACACACACACACACACACACACACACACACACACACACACACACAGACCTCTGAGTAGCAGTATACCAGGCAGCCACAATCAGTAGGTTTATTGGGATGTCAACAGGGATAAGGTCCGCCACCAGCTCCCCTCGGCAGTGCAGGGTCCGCAGCATCCCCTTGCCGGCCCCCACGATGAGCCCCGTTGGTCCGTTCAGGTTGTCCACCCATCCCGGCAGGGGCTCGCGCCACGCTGCCGCCACTGGGATGGCACGGGATGGAATGGAACGGGGGAATGTTAGGTGGGGTGTTGGAATTGGTGCTTTTGGTGTTGAAATGGGCTTTTGGATGTTTTGGTGTTGAAATGAGTGTTTCTTGGTGTTGAAATGAGTGTTTTTGGTGTTGAAATGAATGTTTTTGGTGTTGAAATGAGTGTTTTTTTGGTGTTGAAATGAGTGTTTTTTTGGTTGAAATGAGTGTTTTTTTGGTGTTGAAATGAGTGTTTTTGGTGTTGAAATGAGTGGTTTTTTGGTGGTGAAATGAATGTTTTTGGTGTTGAAATGAGTGTTTTTTGGTGTTACAATGAGTGTTTTTGGTGTTGAAATGAGTGGTTTTTTTGGTGTTGAAATGAGTGGTTTTTGGTGTTGAAATGAGTGTTTTTTGGTGTTGAAATGAGTGTTTTTTTTGGTGTTGAAATGAGTGTTTTTTTTGGTGTTGAAATGAGTGTTTGGTGTAGAAATGAGTGTTTTTTTGGTGTTGAAATGAGTGTTTTTGTTGTTGAAATGAGTGTTTTTTTGGTGTTGAAATGAGTGTTTTTGGTGTTGAAATGAGTGTTTTTTTGGTGTTGAAATGAGTGTTTTAGTGTTGAAATGAGTGTTTTTTTTTTTGGTGCTGAAATGAGTGTTTTTGGTGTTGAAATGAGTGTTTTTGGTGTTGAAATGAATGTTTTTTGGTGCTGAAATGAGTGTCTTTTTGGTGTTGAAATGAGTGTCTGGTGTTGAAATGAGTGTTTTTGTTGTTGAAATGAGTGTTTTGGTGTTGAAATGAGTGTTTTTTGGTGTTGAAATGAGTGTTTTGGTGTTGAAATGAGTGTTTTGGTGTTACATATGGTTTTGTTTTTCATGTAAGAGGGGCACTGGCCAAGAGCAACAAAATGTATAAAAAAAAAATAATAAATAAAATAAAATAAAAAATAAACAAATAAATAAAAAAATAAAAGGTTCACTGAGATACCAGTCCCCAATAAATAAGTTTGTAGTGTGTGTGTGTGTGTGTGTGTGTGTAAGAGAATCCCTGTACCTGTTCAATTAACACCACAACACACCTACAACTATCCCAATCAACACCACCCACACCTGTCTGCCAAACACCACTACACAGTTACACCACCACACACTACCCACACCTGTCCACCAAGCACCACTACACCACTCCATACCTGTCCACCAAACACCACCCACACCTGCACCAACTAACTCCCCCACACCTGTCCACCACCTGTGACTTACCTATGGAAGGCCTGACGATGGCAAGGGGGAGAGATGTGGCTTCCTGCACCAACACATGTTCCGCCAGGGCCTTGGTATAGGTGTAGGTGTTGGGGCGCGAGCCAATTAACCTGCCGGGGGATCACAGGTGAGCGGGGTGATAGGGTGAGGGCAGGGTGATGGGGTGAAGAGAGGCTGATCGGGTGAGGATACTGGTTAGGTGATGGGGAGACTGTAGGTGCTGGGTTGGGTAGATAGGGTGAACAGGGTAGTGTGGGAGGATGAGTAAAGGTCAGGGTGATAGGGTACAGCCAGGGTGGTTAGGTTAGGTTAAGATAGGTTAGGGTAGTGTGACAGGGTGAGTGTAGGTTAGATTAGGATGCTTAAAGTGAAAAGGGTCTCTCTCTCTCTCTCTCTCTCTCATTCTATGCAAAATCAGACTTTCCTTTGCAAGTTAAAAATGAAAACTCTCTCTCTCTCTCTCTCTCTCTCTCAAATCCATCAACCATCCACTCCTCCAGTCATCCACCAAATAAACACCAGACAGCCATCCACTCATCATTCATTTGTCCAACCATCCATTCATCAGCCAGTCATCCGCCAGCCATCCATACTTGGGAGTGAGGTGGTTGAATGTGTCGTCATCCATCCAGTCCACCAGTTGAATAAGCTTGTATGGATCAGTAGGTGGAGGATACACCATCTCCTTCACCTCCCCCCGGTCGCAGTTGCAATAGGCAGTGGAGACGTGGATGAGGGCCTGTGGATGAGAGCTGGATGAGAGGAGCTGTCATTGTGTGGATGAGGGTGGGTGTTGCGGGTGTTGTGGTGTGTGGATGAAGGTGTTGTGGTGTGTGGGTGGATTGGTGTGGGTGTGGATGTGTTTTCAAAGTTTTTTTTTCCTTTTCAGTCTTTTTTTTTTCTCTACAGTTTCTCTATTAGTTTCCCTGTCTTTCCTGTTATAATATTTTCCCTATACACTTAAAATTGTTGCTCTCCAGTGTTTTCCCTTCACAAAAACACTAATTATTTCCCAGCATTGTTCTTCCCCTCACATTTCCTCTCTAAGATATCTCTCTCTCAATTGTTTCCCCTTCACAAACTAATTATTTCCCTCTATAATATACCCTCTATTTAATTTCCCTCAATATTTTCCTCCTTTACCATTTCCCTCTACTTTCCTTTCACATTTCCCTGCTATCATTTAATTATTTCCCTCTACACTACAGTTACCCCTTCACAAAAACGATATTATTCACCTCTACATTGTTTTCCTTGCCCCAGTTTTCCCCTTTCACCGTTTCCTTTGATAATTTTCCTGCACAATTTCTCTCTTTCACCATAATAATAATTTCTTGTACAGTATTCTCTAATTAAAAAACACCATTATTTACTGTACACCCCCTGCAGACTCACCACCAAGGGCCATCACCCCTCCACAACACTGCAGACTCACCCACACCCTTCACAGCCCCACCGACTCACCCTCATGCCTTCCAGACTCACCAGCAGCCCCTCCACAGCCCCACAGACTCACCCACACCCCCTGCACTCTTCCACAAGGCCCAAGACTCACCACCAGGCGTTCCATCTTGTGACAGAGCTCCACTAGTCGTTTTGTTCCCAACACATTCATTTGCAGCGATAGTTTGAGGGCCTCGTCAAATTTTACAGTGGCGGCTGCATGGAACACTACCGACACCCTGGAGATAAGCATGGCAGCGTCCTGCGGTGCCACGCCCAGCCCTGGCAGCATTATGTCCCCCTGTATCGGCACCAGACACCTCAGGGCCTCGGGGGATGTGGCACGCAGCTGGTCGAAGAGCTGTGGGGATTCGGAAAAGGTTAGTGTATTGCTGTGTGTGTGTGTGTGTGTGTGTGTGTGTGTGTGTGACTAGTGTTTTCTAATAATAGTTGTTTACTTTGTGAGTACTGGTGAAATTGTTGTCTATGTATTTTTGCTACTGTTGTTCCTATATGTAATGAATGCCCTAGGGTTAATATGCTATCTATCTGTGTGTCTGTGTGTGTGTGTGTGTGTGTGTGTGTGTGTGTGTGTGTGTGTGTGTGTGTGTGTGTGTGTGTGTGTGTGTGTTCTGTAGAGGGCTGTGTGGGGCTGTGTGGGTGTGAGGGGTGTGTAGGTCTGTTGGGGCTGTGAGGGGGCTGTGTAGAGATCTACATATTTGTTTGTGTGTATGTGTGTGGGGGCTGTGTGGGTGTGAGGGGTGTGTAGGTCTGTTGGGGCTGTGAGGGGGGCTGTGTGGAGATCTATAGGTTTGTGTGTGTGTATGTGTGTGGGGGCTGTGTGGGTGTTAGGGCTGTGTGGAGATCTGTAGGGGGCTGTTAGGGGGCTGTGTGGTGTAGAATGCTGGTCAGTGTTGCAGTTTTCTCTCGCAGGGCTTCTAACAGGGTACTACTGGGCACTATTGGGCTTTCAAGGGTGTTTTGCTGTTTACTTCTTACAGTTAATTGGGTGTAAGTTATTTATTTATTTATCTAGTATTTATTTATTATTTTTTGGGGGGCAAGGTTAAATGGATATAAGTTTTTTTCAGTTAATTTGGTTTAATGGAGTTTAGTGGAGAAGTTTTCAAGTTTTTTTTTTTTTTTTTTTTGGTTAATTGGGTCTAACAGAGTAATTTTTTTGGGGGGAAGGGGGTTTTCAAGATTGTTATTTGTTTTTTTTTGTTTTTGTTTTTTAGGGAGGGAAGTTGATTGGGGTCTAATGAATTATTTTTTTTTAGAGCTTCAGTTTTTATTTATTTATTTATTTTTTCAGTTAATTGGGTCAAATGGATTTTTCTGGGGGGCTTCAAGTATGTTTTTCAAGGTTCTAATGGATGTTTGTGTGTGTGTGTGTGTGTGTGTGTGTTTTCAAAGATGTATTAGGATTAACTTAAAGAGATCAACACGTTTTCTTTACCCAAATTATCGTACTTTCTTTAAATCTATATTGTTTACACACACACACACACACACACCTATAACTCTACTATGAGAGAGAGAGAGAGAGAGAGAGAGAGAGAGAGAGAGAGAGAGAGAGAGAGAGAGAGAGAGAGAGAGAGAGAGAGAGAGAGAGAGAAAGGCACATCAAATTAACAAAGGCTCGCCAAACACTCGTACAAACTTTCTTTTCCTTCCAAGGGTGTCAGTTTAATTAGTGAAGGGGTGACTTGTGAAAACCCTAAGTAACAGATTTTGAAGCACTGTAACACTTATGTCTCTCTGTCTGTCTGTCTGTCTGCCTGTCTGTTTATTTATCTCTCCGTCTATTTAATTATTTTATATCTATACATCTATCTATTTATCTATCTACCTACCTACCTATCTAATCCACTACTAATCTGTCTATCTGTTTATCTATCTGTCTATCTGTTCATTTACTAATCTACGTATCCATTTATCCATCTACCCATTTTACATAAGTTTCCCCCATTTTCCTATAAATCATTTTCTACTATATTTGCCTTAAAATCCTTCAACACATTCCTTCAGATTCCTTCACCAGTCCTACACTCCCCCCCTGCCTCTCCCACTACCGTCTTCCTCCCTCCACACCCCCTCCCTCCCCTCTCCCAGCCCCCTCTCTTTCTCCTCTCCCCAGCAGAAACTTCGCTAAAATCATTGTTGACCTAACCTTGGGAGATGAAAGGTTTAAGGCAGGCTGGGAGTGAATGGAAGATCTTGTGTATAATTATGAATGAAAAGGCGTGTATAATTGTACGGTTGGGGAATGTATGGTCAGTTTCTTACAAGTTTGTGAAGGTTTCGTTTAATGTTATGTTTTTTTTTTTTTTTATTTATTGATGTGGTGGTGGTGGTGGTGGTGGGAGGAGGAGGAGGAAGAAACAAAGAAGAAGAAACAAAGAAGAAGAAGAAGAAGAAGGAGGAGGAGGAGGAGGAGGAGGAGGAAACAAAGAAGAAGAAACAAAGAAGAAGAAGAAGAAGAAGAAGAAGAAGAAAAGAAGACGAGGAGGAGGAGGAGGAGGAGGAGGAGGAGCGGTCTATTTCATTTTATTTACTTATTTTACTTTTTTATTCAGATTTTGGGTGAAGGTTTCTTTGTGTGTGTGTGTGTGTGTGTGTGTGTGTGTGTGTGTGTGTGTGTGT
>NC_087194.1:3962514-3977514 GCF_035594125.1 Scylla paramamosain
TTTCTTGTTTCTATTTTTCTGTCACTTTTTTTATTTTGGATGTTTTTTTTTTTGTTTGGTTTTGTTTATTTTGTTTATTTTCTTGTTTTTCTCTTTGGATCCTTTTGTTTATTTACGTTTTTGTTTCTATCACTTTTTTTTCTCTTTCCTTGCTTTTATATTTCCTTATCTTCTATTTTTTGTTCTATTTCTCTTATTACTGTTTTTACGTGTTTCCTTTTCCTCTTTCTCACATTTCGCTGTTTTCTCGTTTTTTCTTTATCCTCTCATTTTTTTCTCCATTTCTTTACTTTTATTTGTTTTCTCTTTGTGTTCTTTCCTTATTATTACTTTTTTTTCTTTTCTGCCTTTCACTAAAATGTCTTGACCTCTTTTCCTACTTTTCTAACTTTTTTTTCCTTCCTTCATTCACTTTCCAACTTCTTTCCTTTATTTCCTTCTTCCTCTTTCTCCTCCCCCTCCTGCTTCTCCTTTTTTTTTTTTTTTTTTGCTCTTTCTCTCCCCTTTCCAACGCTACAGTCACTACACACACGACTGTAGTAGTAGTAGTAGTAGTAGTAGTAGTAGTAGTAGTAGTAGTAGTAGTAGTAGTAGTAGTAGTAGTAGTAGTAGTTGTTGTTGTTGCTGTTGTCTTTTCACTTCAACCACCACTGCCACCTATCACAATTTCTACTACTTTCTCTACCACAATTTATAACAAAACAATTTTTTTTTCAGTAACAATCACTAATAATAATAATAATAATAATAATAATAGTTGTAGATTAACATTTCTGCCTTTTCAATTGTCTATTTCTGTTTCTTTATTATTTTTCTTCTTTTCCTTCTTCTGTCTATCTCCCTTCTTCGTATTTTCACATCTGTACCTTTTCTTTTTTTTTCTCTATCTTTGTTACTTTTCTGTTTGTTTTATCTCCAGTTTCTCTTTTCCGTTATTTGTCTCTTTCCTTCTATTTGTATTTTTCAGATTGTTTACCTTTTCTTCTCTCTCTTTCTGTGTCTCTTTTTACTTTAGATTTTTCATACCACCTTTTTTTTTCTCTTTCTATTTCTATTTCGTATTTTTTCAGACTATTTTTTTTCTTGCCTTTCTCTCTTATCAATTTGTATTTTGCAGATTGTTCACCTTTAGTTTTTCGTCTTTTTTTCAGTTTATCTCTCTAGTGTCTCTGTTTGGGTGAAGAGGAAGAGGCAGCGGTTCACCACAAGCACCACACTCCACCACACCTTCAGAGATCAACGTCAGGACACTTCACCACAGCTAGACTCCGTGCTGAAACAATGAAGCACCGACTCTGCTTCACAAAGGTGTTTCGAAGCAGTGAGAAGACGCGTCCCACCAGCGTATCACATCTCACCATAGGGCGCCTCTCTCTCACCACACGGGCGCCTCTCTCTCACCACACGGGCGTTTCGAAGTGGTGAAGCAGTGAAGCATTGATTAATAAGCTTCGTTATGTTGTTATGCTTCGAATCACTTTGAACGAAGCACCATTAACCACTCAATACGAGCAGGGCTATCGTTCCCACGCGCGCCTGCACACACACACGCCTCTTCACGAACTGATACCAAGTTTTATAGTCCCAACCTTGGAAAGTGAAGCAGCCAATAAGCGTGAAGGAAAGGCAAAGGTGCACTGTGATTGGCTCCTCGGGTGGTTGCAGCCTCGCGTGAACCAATGGGAAGGGAGGAAAGGGGTGAGGTCTGCTGTGGCTGGCTGGCGCGGACTGACTGACCGCTGGATGGCTAAAAGGTTCGCTATCTTTTGAGTCACCTGCACACCCCGTCACCTGTGTGGCTCCGTGGCTCAGGTGGGTGGTGGTGGTGGTGGTAGTGGTGGTAGTTGTTGTTGTTGTTATTGTTTTCTTGGTGTTTTTTCTTCAGATCTTGCAAGTGCTTCTTTCTTTCTTTCTCTTTATTTAGTAGTAGTAGTAGTAGTAGTAGTAGTAGTAGTAGTAGTAGTAGTAGTTGTTGTTGTTGTTGTTGTTGTTGTTGTTGTTGTTGTTGTTGTTGTTTTATTTCTTATGATATTTCAATAGTATTTTTCTTTTTCTCTTTCACTCTCTCCCGTGTGTGTGTGTGTGTGTGTGTGTGTGTGTGTGTGTGTGTGTGTGTGTGTGACAAAGAAGGAAGGACACAATTATTTAAACTTTCCCCAAAAAATTGCCACGTTTAAACGCACGCACGGCCACGCACGCACGTACGCACGCACAATCCTTTCTTCCTTGCTCTTGTTGTTGTTGTTGTTAAAAAGCTGAGAATCCGCAGGGAAGGAGGGGGGGGAGGGGGAGGGAAGGGGAAGGGGGAGGGGGTTCAGGGGGGGTGGTAGGGATGGAGGGGGGTCAATCGTTCCCTCTAAGCATCACCCCCCGGCTTCTCCCTTTCCTCCGGTCCTTGGAGAGAAAGTGGAGGGAAGTTAGGGGAGAGGGAGGGAGGGAGGGGAGGGAGAGAGAGAGAGGGACGGAGGGAAAGTGAGAAAGAGAAAAGGGGGGCGAGGTTTTGCAGCTTTTCCTCTTCCTCCTCCTCCTCCTCTTCTTCTTTCTCCTCCTTTATGCGTTGTTTTCCTCCTTCCACCTCCTATTCTTCCTCTTCCTTGATGTCTTCCCTTCCTCCTCTTCCTCTTGTTCCTCTTCCAGCAGCAGGTGAAGGAAGTGTCAAGACTCCTCTTCCTCTTCTGTCCCTGCTGCAGCTCTCCCGCGGCCCTCAGGCAGAGCGGCACACCTGAGGCCCTAATGAGCACTAACGACCTGCCTGGACGCACCTGGGGGCTTAACTACCCATCCAGGTGACTACCAAATCACCTGGGGCACCTGTAAATGGCCTGAGTAGTCTCTGAACCTACCCAGGGGACGAGGAACACCTGAGGGGATTTAATTAACTCTCCAGGTGAACAGGAAAGCGAAGACACGGCGCGAGGTACCCAGGGGTCTGCGGCGCACCTGTGGGTCACCTGTGGGTCACCTGTGGGTCACCTGTCGGTCACCTGTGGGTATCCCGGGGGTTACCTGTGTGTTTGCTGCGTCTCCCAGTGCCCAGGTGGTGTGGGGGTGACCTATGGGGGGGGGCAGGTGGCAGCCTAACCCCACTACTTCGTGTCTCCTCTCAACGGCGCATCATGTTAATCCTCCAATAGTCACCCCTGCAATAGAAAACGGTGCCGCGTTGAAGGAAAATGGAGGTCACGGTCTTGTGGAGTGTTTGTACGGGGAGAGAGAGAGAGAGAGAGAGAGAGAGGAGAGAGAGAGAGAGAGAGAGAGAGAGAGGAGAGAGAGAGAGAGAGAGAGAGAGAGAGAGATAAACACGAAACTAAACCAAAATAAGCAAACATAAACAAAATAAGCAAAATAAGCAAAAAATGAAAAGAAAGTAGAAATAAAAGACGAAAACTGAATACAAATAAAGATAAAAAAGAAAAGAAAAAATGGAAGAAAAAATAACAAAAAAATGAATGAATGAAAGAAAGGAACGACCAGAGAGAGAGAGAGAGAGAGAGAGAGAGAGAGAGAGAGAGAGAGAGAGAGAGAGCGTGACTTGAGACATACTTCCACACTGAGCAAATTTAAAGAAAACGGGAAGAAGGATGCAAGGAGAGGGCCACAGGGGATTACTGAAGTGCCCCCTTGAAACACTTAGCAGTAGTAGTAGCAGTAGTAGTAGCAGTAGTAGTAGTAGTAGTAGTAGTAGTAGTAGTGTAGTAGTAGTAGTAGTTTTAATCCCTGTCCCCCTGTATAAGAACTCGTCTTTGTAATGCCTCTGAAAAATACATCAAAAACTCACAGTTCTTTTAATGCATTTAAGTCCTGTATTCTGAAACCCTTTGCTCTTTCACCACGACTGTTTTCCAAGGCCACAGAGATGACTAGCCGTATTCTCAAGCCTGTTTCTCCTGTTAACAATGTAAGAAATCCTGTTGATCTGCCACTAGAATCGTAAAAACACCCTTGAAAACCCGTGTCACTTCAACTAAAACATTTTAAAAGTAGTGGAGGTTCTCTAGTGTTTCTCTTGTCAGTAATGTAGAAATCCTATTAATCTGCCACTAGAACCGTAAAAACACCCTTTGAAAACCCGTGTCACTTCAACTAGAGCCTTTGGAAAGTAGTGGAGATGCGGACAGAAGCGTTGCAGAACACAGGCCACACGAGAGACGACACTTACTGCGCAAACACCAAGGGAGGGAAAGAAAGATTTTGCGGTACAAGTCAGGACGGATCTCCACCCTCACACAATTCTCCACATTATTTTTCTTCACATTTCCACGCAAGGTCAACCAATACTGTGTTTGCAGCCACGTTACGGGTGTCTGAAGCGGCACAACGACCTTGAAAGCACTGTATATATTTTCGTCCCAATGCGCAATGACAAACACAAGGTACGTTTTGAATTACGATGAATAAGTGGCAAGGCTTATGTGTTGTCTTTACCAGGAAATGTATTTAAATCATTCCAGGGTGTCGGTGCTTGGCTGACATAGAAAGGTCTGCAGCTACTAATGAATAGATTTTGAATGTTAAATAACTGGCAAGGTTTCAAATGTCTATCACGAAATACAGTTGAGTCATGCCAGTGTTACAGTTACCATGTCCTTTCCACGCAAGGTCAACTCCTGACGAACACCAGCATAACAGCCACGGTTTAACCCTTTCGCTGCTACCTGGTGCATCTTTCCCTCATCACCACTCACTCTGAGGCATGCATACTTATTCCACAGCCGCATCTAATCTTGAAATGGGGTAGAAATTGCAGAATCTACTCTTTATAATAGATGTTTATAAAGATTTCTTGCACTGGTAGTAATCATGTTAGTGGTCATTAGGGAGCCTTAAGAGAAGATTAGACAGGTTTATGCATAAGGATAGGTGGAAATAGGTAGATATATTTCATACGGGGACTGGCCACGTGTAGGCCTAATCGAGTCTAGTACCTATCCTTATATCTTATGTTCTTATGTTCCTGGTGGTGGTTAATTCCCCCGTGTCACAGTGAAAGGACAAGCTTCACAACATACACTTCAGGTTTGCCAGTCATAATGTTGAGTTTCCAGGCAGGACTGAGTCACGTTACGAGGCAGTGTGAGGGTCATTGGAGTGTCTGTCTCAGCCGGCATACCTGTGTCACCTGAGTCAATGAGTTCAGGTGATTGTATGTAAGGTTGCAAGAGGAGGAGGAGGAGGAGGAGGAGGAGGAGGAGGAGGAGGAGGAGGAGGAGGAGGAGGAGGAGGAGGAGGAGGAGGAGGAGGAGGAACATCTCATAGCTTGACAACACACACACACACACACACACACACACACACACACACACACACACACACACACACACACACACAGAGACGGAAAATTCCATTGATATACCTCATCACCCAATTCATGAGAGAGAGAGAGAGAGAGAGAGAGAGAGAGAGAGAGAGAGAGAGGAGAGAGAGAGAGAGAGAGAGAGGAGAGAGAGAGAGAGAGAGAGAGAGAGAGAGAGAGAGAGAGAGAGGTAGGATTGTGAAATATAGAAAGGTGAAAAGATGTGTTATTATAGAAGATAATTATGAGGCACACACACACACTCACACACACACACACACACACACACACACACACACACACACACAGGAAAGAGGGAGAGGAGGGAGGGAAGGAGGGGGAGGGGAGAAAACAGAGAGGGATTATATTAGGCAACTTTAATGTATGTATATTGCAATGTTTGAGAGAGAGAGAGACGAGAGAGAGAGAGAGAGAGAGAGAGAGAGATGAGAGAGAGAGAGAGAGAGTTAAATAAGAACCTAAGAAATAAGGGAAGCTGCAATAAGCCAGTAGGCCTACACGTGACAGCCCCCTGCATGAAATACTACCTACCTATTTCCACCTAACCTCCCTATCCATAAATTCTAATCTTGTTTTAAAGCTCCCTAATGACTCAGCACTAACAACATGATTACTGAGTCTGTTTCATTCTATCTACCACTATTTGAGAACCAATTTCTTCCTATCTCTTTCTTAAACCTTAATTTTTCAAGCTTGAACCCGTTATTTCTTGTTCTACTCATGGTTACTGATACTAAGAATTTTGCTTACGTCCCCCTTGTTATAACCCTTATACCACTTAAAAGACTTCTATCAGGTCCTCTCTTAACTTACGTCTCTCTAAAGAATGTAAATTTAACAGCTTCATTCTCGTCTCGTAAGGAACATCCTCATTCCCTGTATCCTTTTAGTCATTCTCCTTTGTACTGATTCTCTCTCTCTCTCTCTCTCTCTCTCTCTCCTCTCTCTCTCTCTCTCTCTCTCTCTCCTCTCTCTCTCTCTCTCTCTCTCTCTCTCTCACTATCTCACACGCCACCCTGCATCTTATCACCATATCCTGTCTTATCGTCAGTTCCCCGCCACGTGCTCACTTCCTCTTGACCCCAGTCCTGCCCTGCCTTATCTCATTTTTGTATTACCTAATCTTAATTAATGCAGTTTTAGTGAATATAACTTCATCTAACTGAATGTAACCTAACTGAACCTAACTGAAGGGAAGTGAACCTAATTAACCTAACCTAACTTCATCTAAGTGAACCTAACCTAACCTAAACTAACCTAACCTAACTCAACCTAACCTAACTTCATCTAACCTAACCTAAACTAACCTAACCTAACCTAACTTCACCTAACCTAACCTAACTTCACCTAACCTAACCTAACTTCACCTAACTGAACCTAACCTAACTTCAACTAATCTAACCTAACCTAACTTAACTTTACGTAATATTTCTTTTACCTAACCTAACCTAACGTAACCTAACTATCTTGCAAATATAACCTAACCTAATGTAATGTAACTTTATCAAACCCGACCTAACCTAACCCACCTTGATCTAACCTAACTTGACTTATCTATCAAACTTAACGTAGCCAAACCTAATCTAATTTGATCTAACCTACCCAAACTTTACTTAACCTAACCTAAACTAACTTGATCTAACCTAACCTAACCTAACCTAAACTAACTTGATCTAACCTAACCTAACCTACCCAAACTTTACTTAACCTAACCCTAAACTAACTTGATCTAACCTAACCTAACCTACCCAAAACTTTACTTAACCTAACCTAAACTAACTTGATCTAACCTAACCTAACCTAACTTGATCTAACCTAACCTAACCTAACCTACCCAAACTTTACTTAACCTAACCTAAACTAACTTGATCTAACCTAACCTAACCTAAACTAACTTGATCTAACCTAACCTAACCTACCCAAACTTTACTTAACCTAACCTAAACTAACTTGATCTAACCTAACCTAACCTAAACTAACTTGATCTAACCTAACCTAACCTACCCAAACTTTACTTAACCTAACCTAAACTAACTTGATCTAACCTAACCTAACCTAACCTAACTTGATCTAACCTAACCTAACCTAACTTAACCTAACCTAACTTGATCTAACCTAACCAAACCTAACTTAACCTAACCTAACTTGACCTAACCTAACTTAACCTAACCTAACTTAACCTAACCTGACCTCACCTAACTTGACCTAACCTAACCTGTCTTTAATGAGTGTGCTAAAGACAAAAAGTAAATCGTTTTCTTTCACTTTCTTTTCTTTCTTACTTTCTTTAGCTACCTTTCTTTACGCAGTGCTTCTCTCCCATAAACCTGCTTCAGATTCGCCAAAAATAAATAAATAAATAAATAAATAAATAAATAAATAAATAAATAAAAACTAGATGTTGCGATTGTGAAAGGATGTGAGAGACAGACACTTTTTTTTTCTTCTTTTTTCTACTTTCTCTCTCTTGTTGTGTGAAAATTTCCGTTTTCTTTCCGTTTTTTTTTTCCCTTTCCTGTTTCGTGTAGTTTACCCTCTTGAGTATTGCGCAAGTCATCTGGGGTCACCTGGCGGAGAAACACACACACACACACACACACACACACACACACACACACACACACACACACACACACTTTATTTATCTATTATTTATCTATTTATTTATTTTATTTTTTTTACACAAGAACACAAGGGTTGGTGCAGGAAGCCAGTAGGCCTACACGTGGCAGTCCCTGTATGAAACACGCCTGCCTATTCTTACCTGTCACCTGTCTAATCTTCTTTGAAAGGCTCGTAATGACTCAGCACTAACAACCTGATTACTGAGTCCATTCATCCACCACTCTATCTGAGAACCAATTCCTTCCTGTCTCTTTCCTGAACCTAAACTTTGTAATCCTGAACTCACTACTTCTTGTTCTATCCTGATTACTGACCCTGAGAATTTTGCCTACGTCACCCTTGTTATGACCCTGTACCACTTAAAGGGTTCTATCAGGTCCCTTCATAAGCTACGCCTCTCTAAGGAATGCAAATTTAAAAGCTTTCATCTATCAGAGCCCTCTTAAGTCACCCTTGTTATGACCCCTGTACCACTTAAAGCCCTTCTATCAGGTCCCTCTTAGTCACCCTTGTTATGACCCCTGTACCACATGCAGGGTTCTATCAGGGCCCCTCTTAACTTACGCCTCTTTAAGGAATGCAAGATTAAAAGCTTCTGTTTCCTAGTGAAAGTTTTCCAGGTTTTTGTGGGCTTAACAGAATCTGGTGGAAGTTATCGGGGTTCTCAAGGGGTGTTTTCATGATTCTAGTAACAGTTTAACAGATTTCAGTGGAAGTTACTGGTGTTTTCAAGGGGTTTCATGATTCCAGTGATAGTTTAAGAGACTGTATTGAAGGTTACCAGGGTTTTCAGAGACGTTTTCATGTTTCTAGCGATAGTTACTGGTGTTTTCAAGGGTTTTCATGAGTCCAGTGATAGTTTAAGAGACTGTACTGAAGGTTACCAGAATTTTCAGTGACGTTTTCATGTTTCTAGCGATAGTTTAACAATGTGGTGGAAGTTATCAGAAGTTATTAAGGCTTTCAAGAATTTAACAGACTAGTGGAAGTTATCAATGTTTTCAAGGGTTAATGAGACCCTAGTTCAAGTTGTGAGGGTTTCCAAGAGTGCTTTCAAGCCCCCAGTGGCAGTGTAACTCGGAGCAAAGAGCCAAGACGTGAGAGGCGAGGCGCTAACCAGCCAGCCAGCCACACGGACACCACTCGTCACTTTCATCACAGTGGGCGGAGTGGCACCGTTGCGTCACTGGGATAATAAACGGTACAAAAAATAAAGTGAACACACACACACACACACACACACACACACACACACACACACACTATCTGCACACAACACACCTGAACCGTGGAGGAATAAATACTGTGTTGTTTATACTCACAGGCCTTGCAACACACACACACACACACACACACACACACACACACACACACATTACAACACTGTTCACTCTTATGCAAATATGAATAATAAACATCTGATACCACATAACCGAATTTAACATGATCTAACCTAACCTAAGCGAACCGAACCTACCTAACCTAACATAACCGAATTTCAATCTAACCTAACGTAACCGAACCGAACCTACCTAACCTAACCTAACCTAACCGAATTTAAATCTAACCTAACCTAACCGAACCGAACCGAACATAACCGAATTTAACCTGATCTAAACCTGACCTAACCGAACCGAACGGAACCTAACCTAATTCAACCTCCCCTAACCTAACCTAACCTAACTTAACTTAACCTAACCTAACTTGACCTTACCTGACCTGCTATTGACCCGCCGCGCCTCACCTGGGCCGCAGCCACACAGGTGAGTCACGCGTGAGTCAGGTGGACAAGAGAGCAGTGTGAGTTAATGAGTTAATGACAGGTGGACAAGAGAGCAGTGTGAGTTAATGAGTTAATGACAAACAGGTGTGTGGTGAACAGGTGATTAAACTACTTAATGAGTGAAATACTTGAGTTAGCTTTACTTAACTGACTGACTGACTGACTGACTGACTGGCTGACTGACTGACTGACTGACTGGCTGGGTGACTAACTAGGTGAATGACTGACTGACTGGCTGACTGACTGACTGACTGACTGGCTGGGTGACTAACTAGGTGAATGACTGACTGACTGGCTGACTGACTGACTGACTGACTGGGTGACTGACTGACTGACTGGCTGACTGACTGACTGACTGGGTGACTGACTGGCTGACTGACTGGGTGACTGACTGACTGACTGGCTGGGTGACTAACTGGGTGACTGACTGACTGACTGACTGGGTGACTGACTGACTGACTGGCTGACTGACTGACTGACTGGCTGGGTGACTAACTGGGTGACTGACTGACTGACTGACTGACTGACTGGCTGACTGACTGACTGACTGGGTGACTGACTGACTGACTGACTGACTGACTGACTGGCTGGGTGACTAACTGGGTGACTGACTGACTGACTGACTGGGTGACTGACTGACTGACTGGCTGACTGACTGACTGACTGGCTGGGTGACTAACTAGGTGAATGACTGACTGACTGGCTGACTGACTGACTGACTAACTGACTGACTGACTGACTGACTGACTGGATGGCTGGCTGACTGACTGACTGACTGACTGACTGACTGACTGACTGACTGACTGACTGGCTGACTGACTGACTGACTGACTGACTGACTGACTGACTGACTGGGTGACTGACTGGCTGGGTGACTAACTAGGTGACTGACTGACTGACTGATTGGGTGACTGACTGACTGACTGACTGACTGGCTGGGTGACTAACGAGGTGACTGACTGACTGACTGACTGACTGACTGGCTGGCTGACTGACTGACTGACTGGGTGACTGACTGACTGACTGACTGGGTGACTGACTGACTGGCTGGGTGACTGGCTGGCTGACTGACTGACTGACTGACTGACTGACTGACTGACTGACTGACTGACTGGGTGACTGACTGACTGACTGACTGACTGGCTGGGTGACTAACTGGGTGACTGACTGGCTGACTGACTGACTGACTGACTGACTGGCTGACTGACTGACTGACTGATTGGGTGACTGACTGACTGACTGACTGACTGACTGACTGACTGACTGACTGACTGACTGACTGACTGACTGACTGACTGGGTGACTGACTGACTGACTGACTGGCTGACTGACTGACTGACTGACTGGCTGGGTGACTAACTGGGTGACTGACTGACTGACTGGGTGACTCACTGACTGACTGACTGACTGACTGACTGGGTGACTGACTGACTGACTGACTGGCTGACTGACTGACTGACTGACTGACTGACTGACTGACTGACTGACTGGGTGACTGACTGACTGACTGACTGACTGACTGACTGGCTGACTGACTGACTGACTGGGTGACTGACTGACTGACTGACTGACTGACTGGATGGCTGACTGACTGGGTGAGTGAGTGATTGAATGACTGATTGACTGACTAACCAACCGACAGACGAAACAAAACAAACCCAACAAACATAACACACACACACACACACACACACACACACACACACACACACACACACACACACACACACACACACACAAAGGTGAAAGTACGTGTCCGCCTCTATAGAGTCCATAGTGTGTGTGTGTGTGTGTGTGTGTGTGTGTGTGTGTGTGTGTGTGTGTGTGTGTGTGTGTGTGTGTGTGTGTGTGTGTGTGTACGAAATGACCTCTGCTTACTTACACACACACACACACACACACACGCTTCACCTTCACCTATCTATCCATACTCTCTCTCTCTCTCTCTCTCTCTCTCTCTCTCTCTCTCTCTCTCTCTCTCTCTCTCTCTCTCTCTCTCTCTCTCTCTCTCTCTCTCTCTCTCTCTCACCTTGGAATCTTCTACAGCAAGGGTCACTAAAATATTTGCTACAAGATAATAAATCCTCCTCCTCCTCCTCCTCCTCCTCCTCCTCCTCCTCCTCCTCCTCCTCCTCTTCCCTTGTCTTATTCCACCATTTCCCTTGACACACACACGCACACACACACACACACACACACACACAACAGCGTAAAGAGCGTAACCATCCCTGTGTGGGCGCCCTTCAATATCCCACAGGAGACGCAACACCCTGAAGCATCCCCAAGTGTTTGAACCCAATAAGGAAACTTTGAGCCGTATTCCTGTACCGCTCTGCTCTCACCATGACTGCTAAAACACCCTTAAAAACCCGTGTCATTGTTTCTTCTGTTAATAATGCATAAATCTTCTTAATCTGCCACTAGAACCGTAAAAACACCCTTAAAAACCCTCACGTCATTGTTTCTTCTGTTAATAATGCATAAACCTTCTTAATCTGTCACTAGAACCGTAAAAACACCCTTAAAAACCCCCACGTCATTGTTTCTTCTGTTAATAATGCAAAAACATTCTTAATCTGTCACTAGAACCGTAAAAACACCCTTAAAAACTCACGTCATTGTTTCTTCTGTTAATAATGCATAAACCTTCTTAATCTGCCACTAGAACCGTAAAAACACCCTTAAAAACCCTCACGTCATTGTTTCTTCTGTTAATAATGCAAAAACCTTCTTAATCTGTCACTAGAACCGTAAAAACACACTTAAAAACCCTCACGTCATTGTTTCTTCTGTTAATAATGCATAAATCTTCTTAATCTGCCACTAGAACCGTAAAAACACCCTTAAAAACCCTCACGTCATTGTTTCTTCTGTTAATAATGCATAAATCTTCTTAATCTGTCACTAGAACCGTAAAAACACCCTTATAAACCCACGTCATCGTTTCTTCTGTTAATAATGCATAAATCTTCTTAATCTGTCACTAGAACCGTAAAAACACCCTTAAAAACCCTCACGTCATTGTTTCTTCTGTTAATAATGCATAAATCTTCTTAATCTGCCACTAGAACCATAAAAACACCCTTAAAAACACCCACGTCATTGTTTCTTCTGTTAATAATGCATAAATCTTCTTAATCTGCCACTAGAACTGTAAAAACACCCTTAAAAACCCACGTCACTTTGTCATGTATTAAAAAAGGCTCTGCTCTCTCCATGACTGCTCTTCAAGGCCACAGAGACGAGCAGCAGGGTTATCAAGAGTGCTTCTGCTGTTAGTAATGTAGAAATGTCGTTAATCTGCCACTAGAACCGTAAAAACACCCTTAAAAAACCAGTGTCATTGTTTCTTATGTTAATAATGCATAAACCTTCTTAATCTGTCACTAGAACCGTAAAAACACCCTTAAAAACCACATCCAGACTGTTTTCGTTGCTAGTAATGTAGAAATATCGTTAATCTGTCACTAGAAACTTAAAAAAAAACCGTGTCACTTTAATTACCTGTGGAATATAATTAGGGGGTGTGTGCCTGGGGGGGGGGGTGTCCGGAGGGGGATGTACAGGGGAGGGGAGGCGTGATTTTCCATGGGAGGATATGTCCAAAGGGGTGACCAGGGGGGGTGTCTATAAATCTCACCCGTTCCTTTTCTCAAGTATTTGCACTTTCTCTCTCTCTCTCTCTCTCTCTCTCTCTCTCTCTCTCTCTCTCTCTCTCTCTCTCTCTCTCTCCAATGATACAAACATTTAATTACAATATATAATCCCAATCCCTTTCCCATTAAAGCTAACTTACTTTCATTCTCTCTCTCTCTCTCTCTCTCTCTCTCTCTCTCTCTCTCTCTCTCTCTCTCTCTCTCTCTTAACCAATCAGAGAAATGGAATCAGTTCCAAGAGAGAGAGAGAGAGAGAGAGAGAGAGAGAGAGAGAGAGAGAGAGAGAGAGAGAGAGAGAGAGAGAGAGAGAGAGAGAGAGAGGCAATGTTTAGTCAACCTGATCAATGTGTTGTCAGTTGCAACACCTCTCTCTCTCTCTCTCTCTCTCTCTCTCTCTCTCTCTCTCTCTCTCTCTCTCTCTCTCTCTCTCTCTCTCTCTCTCTCTGGATGCTGAGGATGATGATGATGATTAGAATACTTAATGATGAAGACGAAGAAAAGGAGGAGGAGGAGGAGGAGGAGGAGGAGGAGGAGGAGGAGGAGGAGGAGGAGGAGGAGGAGGAGGAGGAGGAAGAAAATCCAACGACGAGACGGGAACTAGACAACGAAGGACATCAAGGAGGAGGAGGAGGAGGAGGAGGAGGAGGAGGAGGAAGATGAAAAAGATAATGAAAAGGAAGAGGAGGAGGAGGAGGAGGAGGAGGAGGAGGAGGCGTGTATGGAAGAAATAAAGTATAAAATTGAGGTCAGGGGGACACGGAGGAGGAGGAGGAGGAGGAGGAGGAGGAGGAGGAGGAGGAGGAGGAGGAGAAGGTATCTAATTACTTGTATGGGGAGAGAAAGTAAGGGAGAGTAAAAGAGAGAGAAAGGGATACTCAACCTTGAGAGAGAGAGAGAGAGAGAGAGAGAGAGAGAGAGAGAGAGAGAGAGAGAGAGAGAGAGAGAGAGAGAGAGAGAGAGAGAGAGAGAGAGAGAGAGAGAGAGAGAGAGAGAGAGTTATATAATGGAGAGAAAGGATAATTTTTGAAAGGGACAGCAGCCTTGGAAGGAGGAAGAGGAGGAGGAGGAGGAGGAGGAGGAGGAGGAGGAGGAGGAGGAGGAGGAGGAGGAGGAGGAGGGTATATGAAACGATGAAAGAAATAGAAAGAACGATAAAAAGAATGAGATGCGAGAAAAAGAGGAAGGAAGGAAGGAAGGAAGGAAGGAAGGAAGGAAGGAAGGAAGAAAAAGAAAAAGAAAGGAAACAAAGAAAACAAAGAAAACAAATAAATAAATCAATAAACAAAAACAAAAGAAAGAGAAAGGAAGAAAAGAATGAAAGGGAAGAAAGAAAAAGAAAAATAAAGAATGAAAGGAAAGGAATGACAAGAATGAGAGAACGAAAGAGAAAGAAAGAGAAAGAAAGAAAAGAAGGAAGGAAGAAAAAAAGGAACAGAAAGAAAAGAAAAGAAAAAAAGAAAGGAGAAAGAAAGGAGAAAGAAAACAACTAAAGAAAGAAAGAAAGAAAGAAAGAAGGAAGGAAGGAAGGAAGGAAGGAAGGAAGGAAGGAAGGAAGGAAGGAGGGAAAAGAAAGAAACGAAGAAAATCAATAAAAGAAGGAAAGGAAGTAAGGAAGAAAAGAA
>NC_087194.1:3982514-3997514 GCF_035594125.1 Scylla paramamosain
ATCTTGCATGCCATGTTTGTTTTCACTCGTTTCTACATCATTTATCTTTTCACTTGCCTCCCTTTGTCACAACACTCCCTAAGTATCATATTCTCCGTATCCAAATGTTTTTATCTTATTGTTTTCAGTCATTCCTACCGTTTCTTTCCCTCTCCCGAACCTCCCTTTATTTTGAAACCCTTTGTAATCTCTATTTATCCGTGTAAGTTTCCCTATCCAGATGTTTTATCATGTTATTGTTGTAGTTTTCAGTCGTTTTTTCTTTTTTTTTTATCTTGGTCTTTTTTCCCCTAAACTTATGATAAATCGCTAACTCCACCTATCTGTCTATCTATCTGTCTGCTTCCTCCTTCACTCCCAAATACACCAGTCTTGTCTTTCTTTATTAACTCATTAATTCTTCACAACACAATAATTATCATAACATTCTCTCTCTCTCTCTCTCTCCTCTCTCTCTCTCTCTCTCTCTCTCTCTCTCTCTCTCTCTCTCTCTCTCTGCACCCATAAATTAATATCCTTCTCTTTCTTCAATCGAAAATAAAATCAGTTCTTCATACATATTAATTTTCGTTTAAGTTTGCAATAGTTTCCCCCTTGCAGAGTAATGAAGGGGTTACTAAACTTTTTCTAGCTTTACTTGGGCTACGTCAGTTATTGCAATTCTGTCATTCAACTGCAGAAAAAAAAATATATATCCCTTAATATTCTCCACTTATCTCTGCTGTTCATCTATTCCAGGAAACCCATTAGAGTTATTTATATATCTATCATATCGTCTGTCTGATAAACCATCTCGTCTCTGTTCATTTTTGCTTATTATTTGTAAGATTTATGTCTGTCGTAGTATCTGAGCGGTAAAAAAACAATTAACCTGAGGATATTGAATCTGTCTCCCATAGTCAATCTGAAATTCTTGTAAACAAGATAATTAAGAAGAGAAAACGGAAACCATGAGTATTTTAAAATTCCCGCCTTGTCAGTTGCTGCGGTAAAATTTTGTATTATGTAACAAAAAGGAAAATGTAGTCAAGTAACATTCCGCATAGCACATGATGAAAAAATGACTGATAAAAATATAAGTAATGTGTATACATGGACATATTAAAGATTGCCAAGACATCTCGTATTTCAGCCTTGACTAAAAATAGAATGAAAAAAAAAGTGAAAAATAACATATTTTTAAACCACATCGATCACAAACAAAAAGCAATACTCACGCTGTAAATATAAATATATACCAAATTGTTTACATATTTTCTGATACAATTAACTTTGAGCAGATGCTTCCTGAGGAGATAAAAATATAGATAAAAACATATATGCCCTATATAGTACATACTCCAAAAGGGAAAAAAATATAAGTGAGCTTCATATGGTAAAGACTGAATATATGTAATGGAGACAAAAAACAGCGATAAACATAGCGAAATAATAAAACATCGACACAATTAATATAACAAACTACATAATGTTTCAATACAACATTAAGAAAAACAAAAAACACAACATTTTACCATCCTAAAACATTAAATAAAGCAAATAAATCACATAAAAATAATCAAATATGGAGTAATGTCGACATTTTGACTAGAGAATTTCTAGCAAATGCCTCCCGGGAGAGAATGTAAACAGAGCTCACGGCGAGGCTGGGAGTCTGAGACCGCTGGGAGAGGGGACAGAGTGAGAGCGAGAGTGAATTCCCTTCTCGCTCTTATAACGGAAATCAGAGTGAAGCGAAAGTCTTGGAGAGGAGAGAGTGGGTCCAGTGGGAGAGTGTGAGAAGAGAGAACGAGAGGTGTGGGTGTGAGCATCGGGAGAGAGGAGAGTTCGTGAAAGCATTGAGAGAGAGAGAGAGAGAGAGGGGTTCGGAATTTTAAGACTGAAGAAAACGAAAGCTAAGAAGAAGAAGAAGAGGAAAAAAACGAAGATGCTGGAAGAGTAAGAAGAACACACACACACACACACGCACACACACACACACACGCGAATTCTTGAAAGTGAAGTACAAAAACAAAAACAAAAAAATGATAAATGATCTTAATTTTGCGGAAGAAATGAACAAAGAAACCAGTCGAGAATTTGTCACCGAAAAAACTAGCGATTAAACGCACATACCAACACACACACACACACACACACACACCTGCTGCTAGTGACCCACCTTGACCTGTGTTTGGGTCATTAAGGGGTCACCTCATCTCATCTCTCAGGTAACTCAGATCTTATCTCGTTTTCTGTGGTGACAAGGGGTAGTTTCTTTAAATGTGTGGTGAAAAGTAAATTAAAATAAGAATAGGTGTTATTAGTAGTGGTGGTGGTTGTGGTGGTAGTTGTGGTAATGGTGGTAGTAGTAATAGTAGTAGTAGTAATAGTGGGAGTAGGAGTAGTAGTAGTAGTAGTTGCATTAGGAGGAGGAGGAGCAAAGAAAATAATTTGTTTGTCTCAGTTTATGGCTTTAGAATTTGTATTAATAAAAAGAAATGTAAAAAAAAAAAATAAATAAATAAATAAAACTGAATAAAACAGCAAATGAAGAAAAAAAATTAATCCCAAAAATTAAGACAGTAAATGGAAAGAATCTCTAATTTCACCTGTTTGTTTGAAGACTTATAAGTAAAAATGTAGAAAAAAAAGTTAAATGAAAACACCAAATAAAAAAAAACTTATACTGAAAACTTAAAGAAAACATAAATAAAAATAAAAACAAAAATAAAAGAAAATACAGTAAGTGGAAAAGAAAACATCCTTGAAAATAATAATAAATCAAACAAAATCCCGCAAAATATAATTAAAAATAAATAAAATAAATAAATAAATAAATAATGAAAACCTTACCACCACAAAACAAGACAAATATAAACAAACGAACGAACGAACAATTCAAACACCCATCACTTCCAGGACCACCAGCGGCAAGAGCCATGAGTGCCGCACGGTGCTTGGGGTGCCTGGTTCTGCACCACCTGCCTCACACCCGCCACCCCCCTCACCGGGCACTCACCCCTTTGCTGGGCGGCCGTGGCACAGTGCACTCCCCACTTAGACTGTGGCTGGGTGAGTATGGGGAGGAGGAGGAGGAAGAAGAATTGGAGGTTAAGAAAGAATAAGGATAACAGGAAAAAGTTTGATTTATTTTAATAGTATTGCAGGAAAAAAGAAGGTGGTGTTAATGGAGGAAGAGGAGAAGAGGAGGCTTGCTTGATGTAAATGCTGTATGGTAGGAGGGGGAGGAAGAGGAAGAAGAAGACCTGATTAATTGATGTTGCAAAGGAAGAAAAGAAGAAATATAGACAGACATACAGACAAATAAATAAATAGATGAATATACTGGAGAAAGAGAAGAGGAGGAATTGAGATAGACAGACATACAGACAGAGAAATAAATAGATTGATAGACAGACAGATAGATAAATAAATAAATAGATACATAAATAGACAACAAAATGCCATCTGTTGACCAAACCCTCAATAACAATCTCTCTCTCTCTCTCTCTCTCTCTCTCTCTCTCTCTCTCTCTCTCTCTCTC
This sequence comes from Scylla paramamosain, assembly GCF_035594125.1. Lineage (NCBI taxonomy): Eukaryota > Metazoa > Arthropoda > Malacostraca > Decapoda > Portunidae > Scylla > Scylla paramamosain. The sequence continues at coordinate 3,986,042 of NC_087194.1, forward strand.
TCTCTCTCTCTCTCTCTCTCTCTCTCTCAGTGCCAGACAAGCGGTGGAATGCCTCAGTGTCATGGGTGTTGCCGCAGGGCCACGAGACCGGCATCAACATATATAACAGCACCACTAAGACTAAGGTAATCTATTATTATTATTATTATTATTATTATTATTATTATTATTATTATTATTATTAGTTATTTTTATTTATTTATTTATTTTATTTTATTTATTTTATTTTTTATTTATTTATTTATTTTTTTTTTTTGTGTGTGTGTGTGTGTGTGTACATTATAATAAGTATCACTGTTGCTTCCACCTTTTTCTTCTTTCATTTATTCCTTTCGTTGTTTTTGTCACATTCTTCCTCCTTCTCTCATGTTTCACCTCTTCTTGGGTATGTATCTTTATATCTATCTATCTGTCAATCTATCTATCTGTCTATCTATCATCCATCTCTTGCATTTCATCTTTTAGTTTTAGGTTTGTCTGTCTGTCTGTCTGTCTGTCTGTTTCTTAGGTTACAACACCCATTAATCCATCTTCGTGTCTGTCTACCTGTGTGTGTTTCCCAGGTACCACTGAGGACACACCACCCCGGCCTTCTCACCTGGTACAATTGTGGCCCCACAGTGTACGACTCGGCACACATCGGTCATGCTTTGTGAGTACGTGTGTGTGTGTGTGTGTGTGTGTGTGTGGAAGATAAAGTTATTGTAAGTGGGATATATTCTGTGGTGATATGCTGTCAGTGCTGTGGTTTAGTAGTAGTAGTAGTAGTAGTAGTAGTAGTAGTAGTAGTAGTAGTAGTAGTAGTAGCAGTGTGTTCCATTAGTAGCAGCAGTACTGACTCAGCACCAAATACTTTTCATGCCATGGTTTACAAGTCAGTGGACATTCTGAGCGTCAGCTTGATAAGAATGTTACAGTACTTCATTTTACAAGTCACAGGACACTCTGACATGGAAGCACTAACAACTGGTGAGGGAGAGGGAGAGAGGGAGAGGAGAGGCAGCAATGGTGGGCGTTGGCTTCATAAGAACACAGTACTTCACTACACATTAAGATTTTCATAGAGACAACTGAATTCAAGAGCACAGTGCATCTTTGTAGTAGATCACAACTAAAATGTAATGAACACCAGATGGCAACAGTGACCAGCTGGATGTAGGATGGCCTGGGTGCAGCCGCTGGCCACTGTGACATGTGCATATTTAAATGTCCGGTAACTTGTGCACCACGACGCTGGCAGCTCGTCACCGCAGAATGTTTCACTCTTAGAATGATTTGATCCTTTGTTTCTGAGAATGTGTGACTCTTCTGTGTATTTTCCCTAAAACTTCACTCTTTTCCTTCTCTTATTTTCCCTAAAATTCCACTCTATTCCTTACTTTCCCTGAAACTCTATTCTTTTCTTCCCCTATTTCCCCTAAAACTCAGACTTTTCCTTCCCCTATTTCCCCTAAAACTCTATTCTTTTCTTCTCCTATTTCCCCTAAAACTCAGACTTTTCCTTCCCCTATTTCCCCTAAAACTCAGACTTTTCCTTCCCCTATTTCCCCTAAAACTCAGACTTTTCCTTCCCCTATTTCCCCTAAAACTCAGACTTTTCTTCCCTTATTTCCCCTAAAACTCAGACTTTTCTTCCCCTATTTCCCCTAAAACTCAGACTTTTTCTTCCCCTATTTCCCCAAAAACTCCACTCTTTTCCTTCCCTTACTTTCCCTAGAACTCCACCCTTTTCCTTTCCTTATTATCTCTTTCCTCTTAAGTAACTCAAGATCAACATTTCAAACAACTCTTTTGCTTCCTTATCTTCCCTACAACTCTCTCTTCCTTTCCTTATTGTGTGTGTGTGTGTGTGTGTGTGTGTGTGTGTGTGTGTGTGTGTGTGTGTGTGTGTGTGTTGGCATACCTGTGTTCTTTTTTATTTTTCTTGTTTCCTTTTTATGTGGCTATTTTATTTGGTGTTTTTTTTATTTATTTTTTTTATGGTGTGTGTTTTTTCTTATCTCATTGCTTTTAAGAAACACAACACACCTTTCGTAATCCTCCAACACAAGATCTAACTTTCAAAACCCTACCAAACAACTCTTTTTCTTTCCTACTTTCTCTACAGCTCCCTCTTCCTTCCCTAATCGTATCATTGCTCTTAACAAACACAACACACCTTTCATAACCCTCTAACACCAAATGTACCTTTAAAAACCCTACAAAACAATGCTTTTTCTTCCCTACTTTCCCTACAGCTCTCTCTTTTTCCGTAAACATCTCGGTGATCTTAACAAACGCAACACACCTTTCGTAACCCTTCAAAACCCTACCAAACAACTCTTTTCCTTCCCTACTTTCCCTCTCTCTTCCTTCCGTAAACGTCTCAGTCCTCTTAACAAACACAACACCTTTCGTAACCCTCCAACACCAGATTAACACTTCAAACTCTACCCCAGTGCTGCAGTCTGATGCCTCCCTCTCCCCGGCAGATCATACATCAAGATTGACATTATACGGCGAATCATGACCCGCGTTTTTGATCTCAATGTTATTATGGTCATGGGCATCACCGACATCGACGACAAGATTATCCGACGATCCCAGGAGGTGTGTGTGTGTGTGTGTGTGTGTGTTGGAATACAAAAGGATGTACAGTGTTTTGGAGGTAATATATGTATGTGTGTTTGTGTGTGTGTTATAAAGGTGATGTGTAAGGTGATAGAGAAAGGTTATAAGTATTGTGGTGGTGATATAAGTGTGTGTGTGTGTGTGTGTGTGTGTGTGTGTGTGTGTGTGTGTGTGTGTGTGTGTGTGTGTGTGTGTGTGTTTTAATTGTTCTCATTTTATATTCTTTCTCTCATTTATTTCTTCTACTTTATTCCTTCCTTCCTTCCTTCTCTTTTTCTACCTTTTCTCTCCTTTTTTTATCTCCTTCCTTCATTTCTTCCTTTTTTTCCCTCACTTTCTTATTTCCTCCTGCATTTATCCTCTTCCCCTCTTCCTTCCTCATTTGTATCTCCCTTTCCTCCCTTTATTCTCTCCTCCCTTCCTTCCTTCCTTCATTTCCTCTTTCTTTTACCACTTTAATGTCTTCCTTCCTTCCTTCCTTCCTTCCTTCATTTTTTTTTTTTTTTTTTGTTATTTCCTCACCTCACTACCTTTCCTCCTTCACTTCTCCCTCTTTGTCTCCCGATCTTTCTACCTTCCCTTCCTCCTCTCTCTCCCTGCCTCACCTTCCCACCCCCACACAGCTCCAATAATAATAACAGTGCCCCTCACCTCCCCATCCCTGCACAGCTCCAACAATAATGATAATAATAATAATAATGCCCCTGACCTCCCCATCCCTTCACAGCTCTAATAATAATAATAATAACAGTGTCCCTCACCTCCCCATCCCCGCACAGCTCCAGGTCAGCTTCCGAGAGATCACTGAACATTACGAGCAAGAGTTCTTCAATGATATGGACAGACTGAGGGTGTGGCGGCCGTCCCTGGCGCCGAGGGTCACCGAACACGTACCACACATCATTGCCTTCACGCAGGGCATCCTTGACCGTGGCCTGGCATATGTTGCGGTTGATGGTCAGTGTGTGTGTGTGTGTGTGTGTGTGTGTTTTCTTTGATTTGTTTTCTCTCTTTTTTTTTTCTTTATTGTATGTTTTGTTGTTTACTTTTTTTTCTTGTGTGTGGCTTTTTTTTTTCTTTTTTATGTAGGAGGGGAACTGGCCAAGGGCAGCTAAATATCTGGTGGAAAAAAAAAGACCCACTGAGGTGCCAGTCCCCCCCAGAATCAGAAATTATCATAAAAAATTGAAGGATAAGTGTGTTGAAGCCTCCCTCCTGAAAGTCAATCACAGGAAGGAGGAAATACAGAAGCAGGCAGGGAGTTCTAGAGTTTACCATTGTGTGTGTGTGTGTGTGTGTGTGTCAGGAGGTAGTAGAGACATGGAATCAGAACAGAATGAGACAGACATACAGACAGACACAAAATCAAACAAGCCAGATTGATTTAATACTCTCAATCTTTCTGGTGCCGTTAATTGCTTTGAATCACACTGAAAGGCTTTGTGCTGTCTGTGGAGTTCTCTGGGGTTAGGTTCTGTGGGATTTTGTGGGATTAGGTTATGTTGTGAGGCTTGGTGAGGTTCTGTAAAGTCTTGCAGGGGATCGGTGAGGTTCTATAAGGTCTTGTAGGGGTTTGGTGAGGTTCTGTAAAGTCTTGCAGGGATTCAGTGAGGTTCTATAAGGTCTTCTAGGGGTTTGGTGAGGTTCTGTAAAGTCTTGCAGGGGTTCAGTGAGGTTCTATAAGGTCTTGTAGGGGTTTGGTGAGGTTCTGTAAAGTCTTGCAGGGGTTTGGTGAGGTTCTATAAGGTCTTCTAGGGGTTTGGTGAGGTTCTGTAAAGTCTTGCAGGGGTTCGGTGAGGTTCTATAAGGTCTTGTAGGGGTTTGGTGAGGTTCTGTAAAGTCTTGCAGGGGTTCGGTGAGGTTCTATAAGGTCTTGTAGGGGTTTGGTGAGGTTCTGTAAAGTCTTGCAGGGGTTCGGTGAGGTTCTATAAGGTCTTGTAGGGGTTTGGTGAGGTTCTGTAAAGTCTTGCAGGGGTTCGGTGAGGTTCTATAAGGTCTTGTAGGGGTTTGGTGAGGTTCTGTAAAGTCTTGCAGGGGTTCGGTGAGGTTCTATAAGGTCTTGTAGGGGTTTGGTGAGGTTCTGTAAAGTCTTGCAGGGGTTCGGTGAGGTTCTATAAGGTCTTGTAGGGGTTTGGTGAGGTTCTGTAAAGTCTTGCAGGGGTTCGGTGAGGTTCTATAAGGTCTTGTAGGGGTTTGGTGAGGTTCTATAAAGCCTTGTGGGGTTAGGTCATGTTCTGTGAGGCTTGGGGAGGTTCTATAAGGTCTTGTAGGGGTTTGGTGAGGTTCTGTAAAGCCTTGTGGGGTTAGGTCATGTTCTGTGAGGTTCTGTAAGGTGTTGTGGGGTTAGGTTACGTTCCATGGAGATTTGTGGGGTTAGGTTGGGTTCTGTGAGGTTCTGTGAAAGGCTTGGTTGTGTCAGTTCTCTCACATCACACTGAAAGACTTAACACACCTACCCCCCCCCCCATACACCCCCAGGCTCTGTATACTTCAACACGGGTGCATACGGTCGTTATGGCAAGCTGTTTCCAGTACATGAGGAGGAGGCGACAGCGGCGGCAACAGCGACAGCGGCGGCAGCAGTGATAAAGAAATCTCCAAGGGACTTTGCTCTGTGGAAGTTGGCCAAGAAGGGAGAGCCGTCCTGGCCATCCCCCTGGGGCCGCGGCAGACCAGGCTGGCATATAGAGTGCTCAGCGATGGCCAGGTGGGGTTCTACTGGGTTTTCATGGGGTTAGGTTAGGTTCTGTGGTTTTGGTGAGGTTTTGTGGAGTTCATTAGGTTCTGTGAGGGTTAGGTTAGGTTCTCTGGGGTTCTTGAGGGTTTGGTGGAGTTCTGTGGGGTTAGGTTAGGTTGTGGAGTTCTAGCCAGGTTCTGTGAGGGTTCTTGGGGGTTTCTAGCTAGGTTCTGTAAGGTTCTTGGGGATTTGGTGGGTTTCTGTGAGGTTTTGTGGGGGTTAGGTTCTGTGAGGTTCTGCAGGGGTTAGGTTCTGTCAGGTTCAGTTAGGTTAGGTTCTGTCAGGTTCTGCAGGGGTTAGGTTCTGTGAGGTTCTGTGATTTGGGTTATTCAGAAATACTTAGCTCTCTTACCATGACTGTTTTTAAAGGCCACACAGATGATTAGCCAGGTTCTCAAGACTGTTTCTCTTGTTAATAATGTGGAAATCTTGTTAATCTCTCACTAGAACCATAAAAACCCTTAAAAACCCGTGTCACTTCAAGTAAAGCCTTTTGAAAGTAGATGAGCTTCCTGTCAAATCATAGAAGCACAAAAACACCTTTGAAAACCCCAAAACATCTAGTAGAATTGTAAAAACTTAAAAACTATAACTACAACCTATCCAACCATTAATAAACACTTGAAAAACACCCTTGAAAAACCCAATAACATTCACAAGAACCTTTACAACAAAATGCGCAATCTTCCACTCAGCCTTCCTTTGTTTACTTCCATCCTTCCCTCCACAGCCACATACTGGGGGTGCCGCTGGATGTGCATGGGGGAGGGATAGACCTGCGCTTCCCCCACCATGAGAACGAGGAGGCCCAGTGCTGTGCCTTCCACGATACCCAGCAGTGGTGTAACTATTGGCTGCATGTAGGTTAGTGAAGTTCCCAGCTTGTCTCTCTCTCTCTCTCTCTCTGGGTTAGTAAAATCCTGACAGCCTCTCCGTTCCTCCCAGCTTCTCTCTCTCTCTCTCTCTTTAACATATTTCCATCTACTTCAATGTGCTATCTTTACTTCTCTTTTTACATAATAACCTAAGTAAATAAGGGAAGCTGCACGAAGCCTATACGTGGCCATCCCTGTATGATACGTACCTATCTATCTCCACCTGTCATCCCCATCTATAAACTTGTCTAATCTTTCAAACCTCCCTATAGACTCGCCCTAATGAGTCACTCCTTACCATATCTATCTGTTTATTGATTTTTTGGTGTGTTTCCTTCCCTCATTCTGTCTCTCAAGGGCTGCTGATGTGCTTAAGGTCTGGTCTTTGTTAAACTGTGACCAGGGATATGAAAATGCTCTTGAAAACCTCAGTAATGTCCACCAGAATCTCTTGATCTATCACTGGAACCATGAAAACCCCAGTAATGCCTACCAGAACCTTTTAATCTATCACTGGAACCATGAAAACCCTTGAAAACCACAGTAATGCCTACCAGAACCTCTTAATCTATCACTGGAACCATGAAAACCCTTGAAAACCCCAGTAATGCCTACCAGAACCTCTTAATCTATCACTGGAACCATGAAAACCCTTGAAAACCACAGTAATGCCTACCAGAACCTCTTAATCTATCACTGGAACCATGAAAACCCTTGAAAACCCCAGTAATGCCTACCAGAACCTCTTAATCTATCACTGGAACCATGAAAACCCTTGAAAACCCCAGTAATGCCTACCAGAACCTCAGCAGATTCCATACCTCTCACTTCAAGACAGAGAGAGAGAGAGAGAGAGAGAGAGGATAAACTTATAGAAACTCACTTCATCACCATTTCCTCTCATCACACATCCCCATCACCACTGATCCCAAACACCCTCCCCCAGGTCACCTCCACACCCGCAGAGAGAAGATGTCCAAGTCCTTATATAACACCATCAGCGTGGAAGCCCTCCTGCAGCAACACTCTGTCAACACCTTCCGCCTATTCTGTCTTCTCTCCCACTACAGAAACAGTGAGTGGTGTTGTGGTGTTGTGGGAAAGAGAGGTAGTGTGTGGTGTTGCAGGAAGGAGTGTGGTGGTGTGTGGTGCTGTGGAAAGGAGTGTTTTGGTGTGTGTTGCTGTGAGGTTAGGTGGTGTGTGGTGTTGCAGGAAGGACTGTGGTGTTGTGGGTAGGACTGTGGTGTTGTGGAGATGTTTGTATTATGATAAGTGAATGACATATCTCCTCTGCCTCCACCTTCTCCACCTCTTTGGTATAAATAGATGACTGACACACTCCACTTCCTCCTCCACCTGTTCCTCCCTCAGACGTGGAGTTCGGCCCCACCTCCCTTGACCAAGCAAAGGTGTACATGCGAAAGATCCGGTCCTTCCTTCACGACGCGTACGCCTACATCAATGGACAGCTGAAGTGTGCCCCCCTCGACGAGTCTGCGCTCAAGATGGTGAGGGGGTGATTGGGGGGTTGCTATTGGTTCGAAAGTGCCTAAATGCAGTTATTATAATAGCTTATGTAATTTATTCTAACAACATCTAACGTAACCCAACTCAAACTAACTTAACGTAACAGAACCTAACCCAACCCAAACTAACCTAACCTAACCTAACCTAATGTAACCCAAACTAACTTAACACAACCTAATCCAACCCAACTTAGCTTAATCCAACCCAAACTAACCTAACCCAACCTAACCTAACTTAACCTAACCCAAACTAACCTAACCTAACCCAAACACCACCTAACCTAACCAAACAAGCAAAGTAACCAAGCACAACCACACCACTTGTTCTTCTCCTGTTAACAATTTCCTGCTCGTTTTCCCCTTTCCACTTATACTGCAGTGTCCCGATGTTTCCCGGCACCGTGTCACCCTTGGCACTTTGCTCTTACAAGGTGACATTCACTATAGATTCACTTCAGTCCTGCCAAACTCCCTTGCTTTAACTAACCTAACGAGTCATAGTAACAAGCACCACCACGAATACTTAACTTCCCTTGCCTCCCTTGCAGAAAGTAATCCAATCCTAACCTAACCAAACACAGCCATTGTACACCACCACCACCACTAGCAATACCTAACCCTCCCTTGCAGAAACTAACCAAACCCAATGAGTCACTGTAACAAGCACCACCACCACCACAAATACTCAACTTCCCTTGCCTCCCTTTCAGAAACTAACCCAAACACAGTCATTGTACACCACCACCACCACCACAAATACTCAAACATTGTACACCACCACCACCACCACAAATACTCAAACATTGTACACCACCACCACCAATACTCAAACATTGTACACCACCACCACAAATACTCAAACATTGTACACCACCACCACAAATACTCAAACATTGTACACCACCACCACCACCACCTCAAATACTCAACTTCCCTTGCCTCCCTTTCAGAAACTAACCCAAACACAGCCATTGTACACCACCACCACCACCAATACATACTCTCCCTTACAGAATCCAACAACGTAACCTAACCACAGTAACAAGCACCACCACAACCAAATACTACACTTCCCTTGCATAAACTAACCCTAACCAAACCAAACACAGTCATTGTACACCACCACCACCACCAGTACATAATCTCCCTTACAGAAACTTGTTGAAACGCGTGCCAGAGTGAGACGCTCCCTGGCTGATGACTTCGATACGGCCAGGGCAGTAGAGGCAGTGATGGACCTGATCACTCTTGGCAACAGAGAGCTCAAGAAACAGTCCCAGGTATTGTGTGTGGATAAATTGTAATGAAATATAGATATAAAAAAAATGGTGTAAGAGTAATGCTAATCTCTCTCTCTCTCTCTCTCTCTCTCTCTCTCTCTCTCTCTCTCTCCAGGGCACCAGTTTGGACAGGAGCGCTGGCAGTATGGCCGCTATCTGTAGCTACATACACTACTTAATGGAGGAGGTTTTTGGCATTCATTTCCCGAGTGTGGTGAGTATAATGCTACACCATCATCCTCACCACCACCACCATCATCATCATTACCATTAGTACACGTATCATTATTATTTTTTCTCTAATTTCAACCATTTTCTAAGGCCACAAAGACTCTCAAGACTATTTCTCCTGTTAATAATGAAATCTTGTTAACCCGTCACTGTAACCATTAAAACACCCTTGAAAACCCGTGTCATTTCACCATATCTGATTCCTAGGGCCACAGAGACGATTAGCCAGATTTTCAAGACTCCTTTAAATAACAGAAATATTGTTAATCTGCCTCTAGAACTGTAAAAACACCCTTGAAAACCTTTGTCACTTCACCAGTTATTCCAAGACCATACATCATTATCGAGGTTATTAAGACTGTTCCCCCTTTAAATAGCATAGAAACCTTTTTAACCCTATTGTCTGGATATGTTCTAACCAGGGGGTCGTGTGATAAGTGAAGTAAAACCTTTGAACGAACAGTATTCCGTGGATCGCCTGGCAGCAAAAGGCCCAACATATCGTACGGCGCCACTCGGTCCGATTAGCCAGTGTAGATATATAATTACATGCAGTGTTGGCCATGGTTTTCCTTAATATTATTGTTCATACCTGCTTTCTTCATATCACTATCGGCGTTTCACTTCAGATGGGTATATTCTGCACCTAAACACACACACGCACGCACATGCACACACACCCCGCGACAGCCACCCTTGAATGATATTATGCAAAAGGAAGAGAGGAAGCTGGACATTACACGGTTATGTCTGGTTTCATCCAGGTACCAGACGATGATTACCAAAACTGAACCTACCATGGACTTAAAAAAAAAAAAAAAAAAAAAAAAAAAAAAAAAAAAAAAACTGCATCTCTAGAGTATAAACTGGTTACAGTAGACTGTGCGTACAATATGAAAATAAATAAATAAATATCATATCGTATTATATGATAAAGACAATGATTGTTTCGCTTTGCTTCAGCTTTGCAGAATCTGTTGTGATTTGAAACCACTTAGATATCAAAATAAACTTTGAAAAGGGTTTAAGTCTCTCTCTCTCTCTCTCTCTCTCTCTCTCTCTCTCTCTCTCTCTCTCTCTCTCTCTCTCTCTCTCTCTCTCTCTCTCAGCATTATATATATATATATATATATATATATATATATATATATATATATATATATATATATATGTACACACACACACACACACAGTGGTACCTGATGATTGGAAATTAATTCATTATTTTGGGCTGTTCGAATTGGGAAGTAATTTATCCCATTCGAATTAGTGTATAAGAAATTAATCCGTTCCAGGTCCTCAAATTCCTCTATTTATTTATTTTATTCATTTTATTTTGTGGATTTATGTTGTGCCATAAACAAAGAATTGAATGAAAATAACTTAAATTCTAGAAAGAAAGTTACAATAAAAGCAAACGTGAAGCAGCGCACACCTCGCGGGGCAGGACGGCGCGGCGCTTCCTTCCTCCCAGGAAAGACAAGAGTGGACCGCCCTCTGCGTCAGATACAAAAAACAATTACCTTAAATTTTTACACAAAATACCATTGTAAAATAAACACCGACCTCAAAATGATAAGCCATCAAAAATTACTGGCGTCTTCAGTCTTGAAAAGAGTTGTGAACAAAACTGTTATTTCAGAAATTCTCTCTCTCTCTCTCTCTCTCTCTCTCTCTCTCTCTCTCTCTCTCTCTCTCTCTCTCTCTCTCTCTCTCTCAGTAAGAAGTCCTGAGAAGTGCCTAATAGAATAAGACTGATAGAGAGTGAAAATGGAATTATACAAGAGTGAGAAACTGAGAAAAGATGAAGCGAAAATGACTCAGAATGAATGGTAGGGAGAGAGAGGGAGGTATCACTCTCTTGTCCCCTACCTCGGACAGATGCGGGGAGGGGAGGCGCCAGGGAGAGGTTTGAGACCAGACGAAGGAGGAAGGGAGAGGAAAGCAACAGTGGGAGCAAGGGACATACGTGGAAGGAGAGTAAATTACATGGGACTAGGAAGTGAAGGAGAGAGAGAGAGAGAGAGAGAGAGAGAGAGAGAGAGAGAGAGAGAGAGAGAGAGAGAGAGAGAGGGTGGGGGGAGGGGGGGATATGGAGAGGGAAGGAAGGGGTAGGGAGGGGAGGGGAAGAAGGGAGGAGGGACGCAAGAGGAATGAGCGAGTGGTGTTCCTTGAATGGGTGTTTGTGTTTGAAATGGAGGACAAAATTTGTTT
>NC_087194.1:4002514-4007514 GCF_035594125.1 Scylla paramamosain
CTACTACTACTACTACTACACCACCACCACTATAAGGTTGAAAATAGGTTGTGTTTCAGTAATAAACTTTTCCTTATAGTCAATGGCATGAGTGAAATTATTATTATTATTATTATTATTATTATTATTATTATTATTATTATTATTATTGTTGTTGTTGTTGTTGTTGTTGCTGTTGTTATCATTATCATCACCATCAGATTAGTGTGCCTTGTGTAGGTTTTAAGTCACACACACACACACACACACACACACACACACACACACACACACACACACACACACACACACACACACACACACACACACACACACACACACACACACGATAAATTATACTGTATACTAATTTGTGTGTGTGTGTGTGTGTGTGTGTGTGTGTGTGTGTGTGTGTGTGTGAGCTCTATACATACATCAGGTGTACATGTGTAGGTATTCATGGGCTTATGTATTTATGTATGTATGTACGTATGTATATATCTATACAGGAGGAAGCTAAGTCAGTCAGTCAGTCAGTCAGTCTTGCCTTGTACAGTTAAGTTAAGCAATTCTAGTTGTTTGTGTGTTTGTACATGCACAGCTGGCCACGTACACAAGAAAACAGTCATGTATGTGGCCACGTACACAAGAAAACAGTCATGTATGTGTGTATGTACGTGTATAAAGTTGTGAGATATTTAAAAAAAAGTGAAAAATATGAAGTTTGTGTAATTATTTTCATTGTCTTTCTTCATTCAGTTATTCACTTGCTTTATGTCTGTTTATTTATTTCTTTACTTATTCATTCCTTCATTTATCTGTATTTAGTCTCATATTTATTTATTCCTTCACTCATCTGTCTAATCATTCCTTCACTTATACTACAGTTTCCCCCGTTTACCTAATTATTCCTTCATTTAAGTATAATTCTCATCTATCCCATCACATTTACCAATCCAATCACCGCTTCACTTAACTAATTCTTTCATATGTAATCAACCCTTTCCTCACGCGTCCAATTAACCGGTCACTTAACAAAAAGCAGATACTCATTCATGACAAATTTGTGGAAGAATCCTGAAACCCGTTAACACTTCTATTTCTCCACATTTAAACAGATAAGACAGGTGACAATCATTCTCACGGCGCCAATTATCCTTCAGCAGGTGAGAAATAATGACTGGATACCTCTAATGTCTCTCTATACAACTGTAATCACGAATAATTTAAAATAAAATATCAACTGTTTCGTTACAATTTGGCGGGAAAATTTAAATACGTGAAAACCCACCTGATATTTCTCCTTATTTAACCCATTTCCAAGTCCTTCCGCGCCTTCTGCAGGGTATTAAAGGGTTCCTGGGACTTGTATCATTTATCCTACATGTTCTCTTGTCTCTGTCTTGTCCAAGGTGCGAAAAATCTTGAGAAATATCACAGGTTTTTTTTCAGTCTTTTCCTCCTGGGTTTGTCCCACGGCGGCCACTGGACACTGCGGGGCTGGAACGGGGCGGGGCAGGATATTTATATGGGTAAGAAATGGGTTATTTTCACAGTTTTCCTGTTTTTTTCTGCTTTCTTGGATTATGAATATTTTTTGTATGGTCAATTTGCGATTTTTTTTTCTTTTTTCATTTATTTTTTTTGTCATGATTTGAATGCGTTGATATGTTACTGAAGAAATGAAAAAAAAGAAAAATAAGTAATGGGTTATTCTCACATTTAACTATTGATTTGTGTGTGTGTGTGTGTTTAAATGCCTTGACGTTAAAAAAAAATAGTGATGAAATAATATCAATAACAACAATGACTAAATAAATATCATTAACTCACAAAATAATATTAAAACAAGGAACCAATTAAAATTACCTACTAAAATCCATACGCTGCCCCGCCCCGTTCAAGCCCCGCAATGTGTACACATGAAAGGCCACAAGAAGAAGAGGAACTGATCAGCTGACTAAGGAGAGTGAAAAACAAAGTTATATTTTTTCAGTGTTTTATCGCTTCCTGGATCAGGCAAAGCTAAGAGAAGCTACAGAAGGAAGGCTACAATTCCCAGGCATCCTTCAGCACCCTGCAGAAGCCACGGAAGGAGACGGAAGTAGATGAAATAAGGAAAAACGTGAGGTGAGTTTTGAAGTGTTAAAGTTTTACCGCTAAACATCGATAGTGATAACTTATTCATTGTTATTATTAGTTACTAGAATTATAAACAGACACTTTGGAGCCAACCAGCCATTATTTCTCACCTGTTCTGAATTAATGAGAGAGAGAGAGAGAGAGAGAGAGAGAGAGAGAGAGAGAGAGAGAGAGAGAGAGAGAGGGAGAGGGAGAGAGCCACGCCCCCCTCTCATGGCCTCTCCCCAAACTATTACTCAATTCTTGATAAAAACTTAAACTTGAGAACCTTAATTTTACTTCCTCCTCCTCCTCTTCCTTGACCACCACCATCACCACCACCACCACCATTTATCTTTTTCCTCCTGAGGTAAAAGAAATAGAAAGAAAAATGAATATATAGATTAATATATCAATAAAACTTTCTTTTTCCCTTTCACTTCAAAACTTTTTTTCATTTTCTTGCAATTTCATATTCTCCGTTTTCTCCGTGTTTACGTTTTCTTTCGTTTTCTTTGTTTTCCTTGTTTTCTTTGTTATCTGTACGTTGCATTTGTCTTGTCTACGTTTTTCTTTTATTTGCGTCGTTCCGTTTTCTTTTAATTCTCTTTTTCTGCGTTTTCTTCACGTTTTCTGAGTTTTCTTTACGTTTTCTTTTTTTTTTTGCTGTTTTCTTTGTTTTTCCTTGGGTTTTCTTAGTTTTCTTTGTCTTCCTTGTTTTCTTAACGTTTTCTTTGTTTTTTTTTTAGTTTTCTTTGTCTTATTTGTTTTCTTTCATATTTTTTTTGTTTTCTTCACGTTTTCGTTTTGTTTTATTAGTTTTCTTTACGTTTTTTTTCATTTTTTTTTTTGTTTCCCTTATATTTCCTTATATTTTCTTTTCGTTGTGTTTTCTGTTGTCTCTATGTTAACGTTTTCTTTGCGCTTTCCTTGTATTTACCCTTTTTTCACTTTTTCTTTGATGTGTCTTTTTTTACTTTGTTATTTTTTTGCATTTTCTTTTATTTATTTCTTTTATTTATTTATTTATTTTTGGTTCGTGTTTTCTCTGCGTTTTCTTTCCGTTTTCTTTTCAGCTTTGCATTCCGGGGAGCATTTCCTGGTTTCCATATCCTTCCCCACTACTACCCATGTTACCTGTCGATCTGATCTCTTCCTGATGATGTTATTATATTGTACCAAGGACCATGACTGACAGACAGACGGACAGACAGACAGAGAGACAAATATACGTTCTGATGTGTGTGTGTGTGTGTGTGTGTGTGTGTGTGTGTGTGTGTTTAGTAAATGTGTCCTTATCGTTCATGAACAGTGATTTGCTGACAGAGAGAGAGAGAGAGAGAGAGAGAGAGAGAGAGAGATATTAACAGTAGACTAAATGAAACGTGGTATAATGTTCAGTACTGATGAAAAGTGGTAAAAAATCCGTAGACTTAAGGAACAGTGACAAAATTTTCAGTATATTAAATGAAACGTGACAAAATTTCCGTAGATTTAATGAAAAGTGGTGAAAAATCCGTAGACTTAAGGAACTGTGACAAAATTTTCAGTAGACTAAATGAAACGACAAAATTTCCGTAGATTTAATGAAAAGTGGTGAAAAATCCATAGACTTAAGGAACAGTGACAAAATTTTGAGTAGAATAAATTAAACGCGTTAAAATTTCCGTAGATTTAATGAAAAGTGGTGAAAAATCCGTAGACATAAGGATCAATGACAAAATTTTCCGTAGACCAATTGAAACGAAAAAATTTCCGTAGATATGATGAAAAGTGGTGAAAAATCCGCAGAGTTAGAGTAAAAGAGGTACAAATATCCGTATGCAAAATTAAACTTGATCAGAAGTCCAGGTAGCGTTAATGACAAGTGGTGAGCGTCTCCTTAGATTAAATCCTTTCAACCATAGACAAATTTTCCATCATCACGTATATAATTTTTAAAGTGATTTTTGTATTACAGCCTAGTGAATAATTTACCAGCCTAGAAAAGACAAAATTAAACTCCTTTTTATTTCACATTGGTTTAAAATTCAACACAGGACGACCATAGCAGTGAAGGGATTAGAAAAATAAATGGATAGATACAAATAGTGAAAAATGAATAAATAAATAAATAAATAAATAAACGTGTGTGTGTTTGTATGTACCTAAAGTGAAATATACTAAAAATTAAATACTAGATAAATAAATAGATAAATAAATAAGAGAAGTTGAATTCAAATACATACATAGCTTTAAAATATAACACACACACACACACACACACACACACACACACACACACACACACACACACACACACACACACGTTTACATACATACATACATACATACGTACATACATACATACATTGTTGGCGTGTTTATGAGTATATTACCCCACCAAACACACACACACACACACACACACACACACATATGTGCACACACACACACGCACGCGGAACTCAACAGGGGGCCGCCATGCACCCTTGCCGCCCCCCCCCATCTCCCCCTCTCCATCCCTCCGCCAGAAAAAGTAGTCCCTTACTTTCTTGTCACACACACACACACACACACACACACACACACCACGTGAACCCTATTTGTGTGTGTGTGTGTGTGTGTGTGTGTGTGTGTGTGTGTGCAATAGTTAAATATTTGAGTATAATTATGAAAGAAAGGCAGATAGAAATTAAGAAAGGGAAAGAAAGTAAGAAAGCAAAAGGAAAGTAGAAAAAAAGAGAAAGAAGATAAGAAGAGAAAGGAAAAAAAGAAAAAGAAAAGCGTAAATAATAAAGAAAATAAAAGAATAAAAAAAACGAAGAGAAACAATATTGATGTAACTGAAGATAGAGTAATAATGATAATAATAAAAAAGAAAAGGAGGAGGAGAAGAAGAAGAAGAAGAAGAAGAAGAA
>NC_087194.1:4047514-4080014 GCF_035594125.1 Scylla paramamosain
TCGGTTTACCTTACAAAGATGACACAGGAATAATATCAACGCTCTGCCTCCCATTATCAATATTTCGGCATTTTTATGAGAGTGTTTGGGAGCTTGAGCCGAACTAGTGGTCTTGGTATCGAAATATATGTCATTATATTCATATTTTTACAACTTCTGACCTAACCAATATATTTATCTAGTGACTATGGAATGTTATCAACTGTCTGATGATGTTGAACAGGTGTATGTCTGTTTGTATTTTTTATTTAGACTGAGCCGAAATGGTATGCTTGGTATGTCTGAAACAGTGCCTTTATAACTATCACCTTCACTCACATCTTTATCCGAATTACTTAGGAATGATATTATGTGCAAGGTTCTTTTCAGTGACAATGTGGCAATGTGGGGCAGGGTGTGGCTGTGGAGGAGCCGAAGTGAGGGGCCGGGTGCCGAACTGGTCAAGTGTGGAGTACCTCGTTGCCAAGCTCTGAAGGGACTTGAGATGTACCCTGAGAGGAGCTGCGTCTAATGTAAGGCAAATTGAACCCTGCCCCGCGCCACGTATATACTCTCTCTCTCTCTCTCTCTCTCTCTCTCTCTCTCTCTCTCTCTCTCTCTCTCTCTCTCTCTCTCTCTCTCTCCATATTTCTGGTATTATTATCATTATTGCTTAAGTAGTAGTAGTAGTAGTAGTAGTAGTAGTAGTAGTAGTAGTAGCAGTATCTTCAATACGAATGTTTGCTCTTTCTTAGTAGTAGTAGTAGTTGTTGTTGTTGTAGTAGTAGTAGCAACACTGTAATGTTAATAACATAAGTACCCGAATAAATTAATCGTATTTTGTCATTACTATCAACACACACACACACACACACACACATACACACACGTTACCAAGGCTGTTCCACACGTTACCACACCAAGAGACGCTCAACACGCCCGCAACACAACCATAGAAGGGAAAAATGGGAAGAGAAAGGGAGAGAGGGGGGTACTTAAACTATTCAAAACCTACATTGGGGACACAGTAGCATATTTACAAGTCAGATATGTGTTTTCTAAGGGTCAAGGGAGGAGGAAGAGGAGGAGGGACACAGAGGTTGGCTAAAATACGTCAAGAATACAAAGAAACGTCTACCTTGGTGAAAGATTGGTAGATGGCGTGAGTTTGAGGGTAGAAAGTAGATCCGTTCGATATGTGTAGATGATAATGGATTATGGGAAAAGCTTATCATGTAGCCTGTACTCTAGAAGTGGCACACACACACACACACACACACACACACAGGACGAGGTTGACTCAGTCCCATAAAAACTCAATTAGGTAAGAAGTTACTGAGAGCACACACACACACACATACACACAGGTAAAGACGCACGTGTTGGACAGGTGAGCACAGGTAACCAAGCCATCTGTACACCAGTCTCTACTAGATAAATAAGAAACGACAGGCATGGTCCGCCCTAGTCTGCCTTTCCCTCCCTCCCTGCCCTTCGCCTCCTCCCCTGACATCTTTAGAGAGGCTGGGAGGCTGAGGAGAATGCAAGATGTCATATAGTGATCCTGATAAAACTTGTTAAGCTTAGACATTTTCTTCTTGGTTTCATTCCTTTATCTTTTTTTTTTACTTGAATATTCTGGCGACTGTCAAGTTATAAAACAGTGTACAGGTATGTTTTTAGTTTGTGTGTTTGTTTGTTTGTTTGTTATGTGTGTGTACATGTATAAGCGAAAATGTTAAAGGAATTGAGATATATTTAGGGAAAAATTAATGTTATCTCTTTTGGGACGAATGGCACTGCACGTAGCCTCTCTCTCTCTCTCTCTCTCTCTCTCTCTCTCTCTCTCTCTCTCTCTCTCTCTCTCTCTCTCTCTCTCATGGTGACTGTCAAGAAACATCGTGCACTTGAATGATAACATAAATCACTCTTACAATCTTCTATTACTTTTTTTTTTACTAGTTCAGCTCATAGTAATGCGCCTCCTACTCAAACACCAAACACCTGTACCTACATATGACACAGCTACACCTCTAAACAAAGCAGTGGACGCAGCACCTGTGCATAACACGGTAACAATCCAATAACACCTTCCAAACAACGCAGCAGTGAACGTTGTCTGGCGCACGTCGACATTTTTTTTTTTATTACTGTTGTTTTCCTTCTTACTTTTTTTTATCTTTTTTTTATCTCTCTCTCTCTCTCTCTCTCTCTCTCTCTCTCTCTCTCTCTCTCTCTCTCTCTCTCTCTCTCTCTAAGTTGCTATCAGTGCGCCGGGGTGGTGATCTATATTTATCGTCTCCGTGTCCCTGGGAAGCCACGAGGCAGGGACCGGGCTGGCGAGAGAAGCAGAGGGGACAGGGAAGGGGGGGTCAGTGCGTGGATATGGAGGCAACCAGTTAGTCAGCCACCTACTGGTATTCTTTCAAAAATGGTTGAACGCTACAAGCAGGTCATTAACCCCACCCTCTGTTCCCTGGCTAGGCGGGGAACAGAGGCAAGAAGAGGGTCTGACCCACCCCTGCACAGACGCCCGTCACCCTCCTGTGGTAGGGGATGGTGTGGGAAGGCAGGGTGGAGGGGAGAAAGAGAGGGAGAGGGTGAAATATACGGCATAATACGGTTGAGATGACAAAGGAACCCAGTGTGTGTTGAATTGGATCGGGTACTTGAGGGCTTGTCTGGGTCTAGTGTGTGTGGGGCGTGACGTGGCTGCAGTGTCTGGCCTGGGGCTGTGCTGGGTAATTATAACCATGACAAAGAGTAACAGGAAAAGCCGCCACGGTGGGTTTATCTGTAGGAAAATGGATCTCGGGTCGGCCTGGTCAGTTGCTCTCCACATGATTCACCAAAGCTCCGCCCTCAGCCTGACGTGTTTTTGACGTCACTTTTGCCTTGCCAACCTCCAAGCTTACCCGTCTTGTATTTTCCTGATTTCTTGAGCAACGTGACCTTTACGTGGCCGCTACTTGTACCAGGAGGCCATAGAACCATTTTTTACAGGTGCTGGAGTGGCCTGGAATTGTGTATGGTGTTGTTAGTGGAGCGTGTGGGGGAAGGAGAGTGAGAGCAGTGACGTCACAGGTTTGGTTGGCTGGCCTGCAATGGCAGAGGGTCGGGGGTGGCTGGCAGGCTGATGGCTAGCGACGGTCTCATATAATACCCGTGTGCGGGGCAGGATGGCTCACAAAGTAGGCCAGGACGACGCACTGCACGAGCCCAACACCCACAGTGAAGTGAGCTTAAGCCCCGAGGCGGATGACCAAGACGTAGAGAGGACTAGGGGCAGTGAAATGGTGAGCGGGCCACTAGTGAGTGCAGTGGATGGGCCGAGCTCCTCGCCTGGTGCCACTTGTTTAGAGGACTCCCGGTACCGTTGTGTGGAGGACACTTCTTCTGGCGGGCCCCAGGGAGAAGGTCAGAAGGGAAGAGAGGAGGTGTGGAGGCAGGGGCGAGGCGGAACTGAGGACAGTTGTGAGACAGACATGGTTGGCGGTAGTGCGGGTTCCTTCGAGGCTGAGCAGCAGCAGGGGCTTGGCGCTGCGGCGGCAGTCATGGAACACGCAGACCCCAACCTGTACAGCTCCGACGAGTGGGAGGAGAGTGACCTCAGTGATACTGATGGTGACCATAGCGACAGTAGCGACGACGACGACCCTAAGTCCCAGGTGGACCGTCTGATTGAAAAGGTGACCCTGGTGTACCTGGACGGTGAGAACTCCAACCTGTCCTCTGAGAGCAGCGATGACAGCGACGACAGCGACTACGACGACAGCGACAGCGAGAGTGACATCACGGACGTGTCTCCGCTCATCTCGGCCACGGCCAGTCCCCTGGGGCTGTCCCCGGTGCTGCCCCGCCGGACCCTGGGCACCTCTCCGCTGGCCCTGCATGACAACAGGGACCTGGGTTTTGACTATGGGGCTGAGGTGGCCACGGAGGAGCACGGCTACGAGCTGACTGTGCCCCCAGTGCAGCCCGTGGAGAGGGAGAGGCACTCCTACAACTCCCAGGAGCCCTCGGATATGACGGTGCTGCTCAAGGCCGTGGTGGAGCTGGAAGAGGAGCAGAGACGGGAGCAGGGCAGCAAACGGCATAGCCTGCAGGAAACCCCCAGCCAGCCCATCGCATCCCAGGCCCCCGGCGACAGCCACATGCCCAGGCGGTCGCCCCCCATTGCCATTCACCCCATAGACGCCAGCCCTCACCACAGGCACCTGAGGCGGGCGGCGGGCCACCACTACAGGAGGAAGAATATGTCCTTCCCCAATGAGGAGGTGCGGAGGATAGACCGGGAAAACCAGATCCTCCTGGAGAAGATCATGAACACCCACAGCCGCACCTCCACCAGACACCACCACCATCATCACCATCATCACCACCACTCCCACTCCAACTCCTCCTCGTCCTCCAACCAAAGCTTCCCTGGCCACCACCACAACAGTCGCCCCGTCCACAGGCCAGCTAACTCCACCATAAACCGGAGGAGAGAGGAGGAGAAGATACGCAGAGAAAATATGGTGAGTATCGCAGTGTTCTGGATGTTGGGTGTTCATGGGGCCAAGACACACACACACAAACTAACATTACACCCTCACACAGCTCACCACACCTACCAGTCTTATTTCAGGCTAACTGAGAACTCCAAACAAACATTACAGGAACAAAGAAAAGAACTTGTAGCATCTTTCTTAATTTTATCTCATCCAAACTTCAGATCTTTCATATTCTCAAAAAGGCAGCAATGTTAGTGCTAATCCACCCAGAGACATGAATGGCAGTCTGTAACTGTACAGAAAAAAGTATAAAAATATCTCAAGTCACTAGGTTGTATAAAAGGCCTCACTTAATGTTATGTTTTATTTAGATCGTCCAAGATACTGGAGAATATAAATAACTTGTTGAAAGTTTACAAGTTGTGGTGACGCACCTCAGTTGAATACTGACTTCGGGCTTTCTTGAATAAACTAAGTAACTCAGACTGCTCCTCATGCAAGACAGGAGGAAACTGGTCAGGTAAAATGGGAGAGGAGTGGAATGGACTTGGTAATCAGGTCGTTAGTGTCGAGTCAGTAGGGAGCTTCAAAAGGCGCATGTATAGAAAGGGATGATAGGTGGATCTGTGGAGACTTGAGTACAGGCACTGGCATGTGTAGGTGGCAGGAAAGTGCAAGGGAAATTAATTGATATTTGAGAGAAACGAGAGATCAGACTGCAAAAAAGAAGCCGTAAGCAAGACCACACTAGGAAGGTGCTTAAGCAAAGGATACTTTCCTGGCCTTTAAGCAGAACCAAAACTAGAATCAGAAACAGAGCCTTTATTTATAAATTGATGATCCTTGGAATTCCTGATGTCCTAATTAATCTTGTATTCATGCAGTTGTACTCTTGAAATGACTAACTATGGCAGCATGAGTAGACTGGTTATATGTGATCAAATAACTTATAGAGGATTAAGGAAATGGTGTTAGTTTCAATATACAGTACTAACATTCTATTTTATATCCTTAAACTACTAAATGATCATATAATATTCAGTTTTACTCTTGAAATGGCTAACTTTGGCAGCATCAGTAGTTCCTGGTTATATGAGATCAAATAACTTATAGAGGAAGTGGTAGTTTCAATATACTAGCATTTTATTCCATGTTCTAATGGCACTCATAAAAGGAACTCGTGAAATGGTTAACTAGGATAGCATTAGTGATTTGTGTGAGGGAGACCAAAAGACACTGAAGGTTTGGGAGTATCAGTCTGGTCTGTATCAGCTTTCAACTCCTTATATGATGAATGGCTCTCTTATCGTGGTCTTGGGAGATGACAACCCTGCTCTGAGGGTGTGCAGGAGTAGGGGTGGCAGGGTTACAAGTCATGCTGCTGTCTCCCTGCTTGATATGAATAGTGAGGGAGTTATCCACCTTGATGCAGCCCTTGAGGGAGAGAAAAATAAGAAAGTGAGTCGTAACACAGCCTTCACATTTTATATAAAGGTCTGATAGTTCATTTCTCCCTTACCCTCCTGTCTGGGTTGAAAGATTTACTTTGTAGTTTGTAAGGGAGGTGGAAAAAAAGATGCTCGACTGTCCGGCGCCTTTGATTGAACCTGTACTTTTTTGTGAGCTGAATTGAGTTAGGGAGGCGTCAAGGGTGGCACGACCTTGGCCTATTATAAATGTGTGCGTGCGTGTGTGTGTGTTTGTCTTGATCTCCGCGTGTTTCTTTTTTATGCGATGCTTATCCTCGATTCCTCACTTGCCTTGCTCATAAATCTCCTTCATGTCTTGCTTGTTATCCTTGCCAGACTCAATTGTTATGGGAGGAGCTGCTGCTGCCACACCTTGTCGCCACTGTCTTCTTGGCCACACACTTATTTGGGTGTTGGCCATGTGGGGAGGGTAATCTGTGTCTAATTAGGAGTAGAGGAAGTGGGATTGTGGGAATTGTCAAGTGTTGTGTGCTTGTAAATCTTGAAAGTTGTCATTGGGTTCTCCTGTTGCCTGAATAGCACACACACACACACACACACACACACACACACACACACACACACACACACACACACACACACACACACACACACACACACACACACACATACAGCATATGTATAAGTATATAGTGTTTAACATGCATGTGTGTTCAAACAATAATAATTTCTGGTAATAATACTGCTAATCATGAACTTTATTATCACTTATGAGAAACAAAATGGATTGGCTTCATGTGTAGTGGCTGGTGCATAATTATGTGTGTGGGTGTGAGTGTGAGTGAGTGAGTGAGTGAGTGAGTGTGAGTGTCACGTCCCAGAGCCTTGACCTTTCCACACTGCATTGTTCCCTGTGGTGCCATGAGCTGTGAGGGTCGTGGTACTGCATACGGGACTCTGTACGGTTCTTCCCTTTGTGAGCCTGATGGCAGTATTGGTATTGTGTTTGTGACTCCATGATTAATGAAGGCAGTGCTCTCCTGTGTGTGTGTGTGTGTGTGTGTGTGTGTGTGTGTGTGTGTGTGCACGCACATGTGCATGCGTGCCTGTCTGCCTGCATGCATGCACAAGTTGTTTTTCTTGATTGGTGTCAGACAGCCATGCATAACAAAGTCAGAAGGTTATGGTGGTGGGACTAATGAGGTGTGGTGGTGGTGGTGGTGGTGGTGGTGGTGCCAGTGGGTGCAAAGGTGACCATGTGTATTTTCCCCAGATTCTGCTGCGAAAGATCCAGGAGGCCAAGCCCTCACGGGAGGTGGCAGCATTCCGGTGTGGCGCCTCAGCCCGCACCGGCCCAGGCCACGTGGCTGCCACCGCTGCGCGCCACAAGGAGACAGCACTGTGAGGGACGCCTGGGGCTGGCGGTGCCCCGCGACACACTGAACTGTGCCGGCGGCCCCCGGCCCTCTCCCGCTGAGCGTCCCCCGGCCCGGCACCGGCGCCTGACGCGGCAGCACACCGCCCCTCCACCATGGTGCCGGCGCTCTGAGTGCCGCCACCCTTGAGTCTGCCGGCTAGTGTCGTCCTGCCCCCGCCCCGCCGGTGCCAGCAGGCCCTGCCCACCTGGAGCAGCACTGTGTCGTTGTGCTTGCCCCACCACTGCCTCTACTAGGCAGTAGTGGTGGCGCCCGCTTGGCGGCACAACTTTCACTCCACCCTGTCTGCAAGTGGCAGCTGGATAGTGTTGCAGCAACACCCATGAGATAAGACTGTGGCCGTCAGTTGAGAGTCTGGAGAACACCAGTGCCATGGAAGGCCCAGCAGGACAGCAGGTAGTGGCTTGTGGTGTTGAGGCGCCACACCAGCACCTCAACATCCTCCACAGCTGCTTTGTGTGTGTGCATGTGTGTATGTATGTATGTACATCTCCCACACAGGAACACACACTCTGCCTCTTCCATGGTGCTTGTTTTGCCTGTGTGCATTTTTAACATAGGAAAGTTAGCTAGGAAGCTGGACCTGTATATTAGTGCCGTTTCCTGCCACACGTGTTAGAAAAACTAAGCTACAGGAGAAAGTCTCAGCTGGAGATCCTTCCCCAATTGTCGTCTCCATGCGAGTCCAAGCAGCTGACACTCACATTCCATTGTTAGCATTAACAACACTGTTAGTCACTTGTCAACACTGTAGTGAGGGACAGGACAGGACTGGAGACTTAGGTTTAGCGGCCGGTGCAAATCCTCCTCACCCTTGCTGTCAGGTCCTCCAATGATGCATAATTCATCACACACCCTGCAGTCTTACATACCACGTGCCATCGCTGTGATTCTTCCAATAATTGACGTCACAGAGTCCCTGGCGGCACATCCCTGGCCCGTGCCACCCACCAGGCCTTGGGGGGTGCCTGCCAAGGGCGTTTCCTGGCACTAACGTACTTCCTGAGAATGCCATCCTTGTATAACACCATCTCCCCTGCTTGTAAATATTAACCAGGCTGCATCATTCCCTGGTCAAACCATCAGCTGTGTACAAAGTTTCAGAATTGTTTGCTATGAGAGGAGAAGGCAGGGTGCACTTATGAGTTTTGTTTCATTTTATTTATTATTTTTCTCAATTTTCTTATGCATTTCTTAGCCTTGTGGTGTAATTAAGCATCGCCTGACGCTGGTCTTGGGTTCCTGCCGGGCCCCTCGCAGAGCACAGGCAGAGGTGGGCGGGTGGGCTGGGCTGTGAGGGCATCACCTGCACCACACCCCACACTGTCTCAGCACACTCACCACTACACATGGCAAGGCACTGCGTCTTGTACTGCTCAAATCGTGACACATTCACTATGGTCCTTGTTGCTTTAAATCAATGCACCTTTAAATTTTAAAATGGTCTTTGTGCAATTTTTAACTGGATTGAATTACACGAGGTGAAAATGTTAAGATGCATAATTTTTGCAGTTCAGAGTTGAGAATTTCAGACTCTTAGATGGAAAGTGTTAAGATGCATCACAGTTTGCAATTAATAGTTAAGAAATTTGGACTGCAGAATGCAAAATACACCTCAACACACACACACACACACACACACACACACACACACACACACACACACACACACACACACACACACACAAGCAAGAGACGCCCCCAACAGCCCCGCCCCATGCCCTCCCCTCACTAGCGCCGGGGCCGCCAACACGACACATAGTGACGGGTATAACCACTGTAACATACTGTACTATTGCGCTATGTATATGACTGTGTATATGTACATCTCCGCCACTACTAGCCAACATGCATACTGTAATGTGTACACTTTGTCGCCAGGGGGTCAGGACACATAGGCAACGCACTCCTGTTTGTGTGTGTATGTGTGTGTGTGTGTAGGGAGAGAGACAAGGGACACAGGAGATGCACACACACACCCACACATACATTCAGGAGTGATGTCAGGATAGGTGAGGGATGTCTTGCTAATTAGTGGCAGCAGCAGCAGGAGTAGCCTTGTGTGACCTGTCTTGGGACACTTCCATGCAATGCTGGGCTGTCCTGTTGCCAAATCTATCCAGTGTTTCACCCAATGTTTCCTCCACCTCCCCGTTTATTGGGTGACTTGTGTGCTGTCCGCCTCCCAGGGTGGAGGGGACCGGCACTGCATGGTCACCAAGGGGAGGGTGGAGTGAGGGGAGTGGTGGAGTCCCCGCTGTCTTGGCGAGGGCCTCAGGCTGCAAAGTGGACATGATTTCATCCATGATAATCTAGTCAGACGATCTTATTCCATGATTGACTTGCCTTGCTGGTGACGCACAGGGTGCCTCTTGGTCTGTCTTCCTCCTCTGTTTCTTTTGTCCCATCTTGACATCCTTTTTGGTGTGTCTTAAGTTCTCTCCACTCCTTATTTTCAGTTCAGAACCCTTTGACCTCCCTCCCACTCTTCCCCGCTGGTCTCTGTGCTGCCCTGGTCGCTGTGCCGGGCAGGTTCACATGCTTCCAAGTATTCCCATTAGAGGCACTGCTCAGCCCCAGACTGACCCTGGCATGGGCGTGGACCGCCTTGAGCCAGGGACAGCCTCCGTCCCGTCTCCCGCTGTGGGACGGTTCCTAGATGCTTTGTAAATGCACTTCCACTGGCATGTTTCCTGCCACCCATTTGCCCCCAGCAGTGGGTGTCCTCCTGCCAGGAAATTCTTTCTTGAACAAATGCTCTTGATCTCTCATTACATCTTGCTCTGTCTTGCTCACTTTTCTCAAATTCTGACATTTAACTTTTTTTTTTTTTTTTTTTTTTTTTTTTTGTAGGAATCTAGGGCTCAACTGGTTTGGGCTTCTTTGCCATTTATTTTGTACTGTTTTGGTGGTATATATATACATATTGCTGATATCATGGAGTTGTCAGTATTTTTTTTTTTTTTTTTTTTTTTTTTTTTTTTTTTTTTCCTCCCTTTTGAAAGGTATATTTATATTACATGCCAGAGTGTAAGAATGTTTTGTTCAACTTTGCCGTTTTCTAATGCAGCATGATTCTTGTTAAGTTCAAGTGTGCATGCAGTATTTTGTATTCACTTTTTTAGTCAAGTTTGTGAGACGTACAATCACACAGAACTTGCACAAAGCTCAGTTTTATACATAAGTTCTGTCCTGCATCAGAGTTCTGCTAGCCAGTCAGTCAGCCAGTGAAGCAGTGAATGTATTGCATCATTAGGAAGTGTTTTTGAAAGGAGGGACAGCAAGTCTTCAAAGTTTGGTTGTGTTTCTTTTTATACTCTTTTTTTCCAGTCATGTTAGGGCAGATAGCATTGTGTCTGGAGCACGTCCCAAGTATTTATAAGGACGGGAGGTCTTGGGGCAGCAGGGAACACTTAACCTTTGCTGTAACATGGAATACTGTGAAATGTGACAAGTGGACACGCACTCAATGTATGAATGCTCTGTGTCGCTTCACGTATGGAAGGAGGATCTGGATGCCGGTGCTCCGTTCATCTACTTCCCTGATCCTGGTGTTGGAACCCCCTAAATTGTGTGATAGAGTGATCTGAACCTCTGACTTGTTCACTTGAGGGTTTAGTTGTATTATGGTGATGTGCTCGTGTGTGTGTATGACAGGATGACATGAATCCCAAAATTGTGAGAGTGATCTGAACCTCTAAGCTGTTCATTAGAGGGTTTCATTGTATTATGGTGATGTGTGTGAACGTGACAAACCTCCAGACTGTTCAGTGGAGGTTTTGATTATATTTTGATGTGAACCTCTAAATTGTTCAATAGAGGTTGTAATTCTATTTTGTTTGTATGAATGTGAAAGAATGAATTGAATATCCTAAATTTTGTGATAACATTTATCTTATGTTGATTTTGATGATTGAATGTGAAATAATGATGAGATTGTTCTTTTATTATTGTTTTCAGGCTGTGAATGTCTGAATGAATGAGAGAGAGAAAGAAAGAGATACAAGTGTTGGTGTTACCAAGAGTGTGTGTGTGTGTGTGTGTGTGTGTGTGTGTGTGTGTGTGTGTGTGTGTGTTGAGCCTTGCATGGAGTTGTGAGCCCCGCCAGCTGACAGGAGGAGCCAAGGGGGACAGGAGGAGGTACCATTGAGGTATCTAGAAGACTATCCACGCCGGCTTATGAAACCACAACAACTACCACTACTATACTGTGTGTACATATTTTTATACTTGTCTTTCATTGTCTGTGAAACTTTTGAACAATAAAAAGCTATTGTTGAGATGCCCTGTTTGGATTTAGCCTGGCTTGAGGATAAGAGCAGTAGAACACTATGTGCCAGTTAGTCATTCTTTTTGTTTGTTAGCCAGCCAACAAAGCCACTGCAGCAGTATTTTGGATTCCATGGAATTTTGCTAGCTACCCATCAAACCCACTTCAGCAGTAAGACACATCTTCAGTTTCAAGACACTCCTTCAGTTTCTCATTACCACTTTGGACCCTATTCAGGTACCGGCATCTTGAGTTTTTTTTTTTTTTTTTTTTTTTTTTTTTTTTTTTGGCCGGTGTCCCTCTATAAAAAATAAAATAAAATAAATAAATAAATAAAAAGTAATCGGGTTCCAGTCCAGTCAGCGCTTTGGTTCAGGAGCTTACGGAAAGACTGGAACTTGCCCGTGGGAAAAGAGGTGACATGGAACCTGCATGCCAACACGTGGCGGTCCCTCAAGGTAAAGTAAGCAGGTGAAGAGAAAACTCATGATTTGACATGCTGCAGACAGATGAAGAAAATGAAATGACATGAAAATTAAACCACTCTGACTGAAAGAAGGAAACTGGAGAGATAGATATGATGATTCAACCACATTAGCTTAATAACCATATGGACAAACCTGCAATAGTTTATTCAATTTGAAAAGGAAGGAATTTGAAGATAAAAATAAGATAGTTTGACCAGTTTTGCTGTGAGAGAAGGAATCTTAAGACATTTGATAGTCTAACCAAATCTACATGAAAGAGAAGGAATTTGAAGAGAAAATGAGATAGTTTGACCAGTTTTGCTGAGAGAGAAGGGATCTGAAGAGAAAGGCATGATAGTCTAACCAAATTTGGATGAAAGAGAAGGAATTTGAAGAGAAACAATGAAATGCTTTAACAAATTTCCTTGAGAGAGAGGAGGCGCTGTCTTCTACAACCATGTGAGGAATGATGGCACAGTCCTGGAATAACAATTGAATGCCACGCGCTGGAGGCCCAATAGCTTGTCCCGCATAAGGGTATATGCAAAACAACCAGCAGGTCTACATGTGGTGCTCTGAATTACATATGCTAAAAAGAAAGGTTGCGCTTAGCTTGTATATCAATGAACAGCGTTACTTCATTCATAAAATCGGGTATGGTTTTTGTATATAATCTATAGAGTGACCTTCGATGTCTGGGGGAGGCGGAGAGGGGAGACCAGAAGGAGGAACCGTCTCGGTTTGCATGGGCGGGGGTGGACACAGGACCCCCTCAGTCATGTCCTTGAGGAGATCCACCCGCTGCATGTTAGGAGTTTCCGAAGATGTCATGGTGATGAGCTGTCTATATATATACGTGTTGACAATGGGGAAGGACGTTCTGTATTCCGCAAGGGACGAAGAGGACGTGTGGCGTGGCGTGGCGTGGCATGGGGTCGGGGCTGCCAAACCTGTTCTTCCTGATTAATGGCGCTGCTGGTGCTGGCCTGCTGCTGCCTGTGAGGGGTGGGGGAGCTACACGTGATCGCTGTCAAATATACGTACGCTGACCTTGTGCCAAGTCCAGAGGTTCATAGTCCTAATTAATGCAATGTTCTAGTTAGCCGGCGTTCCCCAAGGTGCTGCGACACTCGGGGTTCTCAAACACAGGCTCTGGTGGAAGTTACTGGTGTTTTAAATAGTGTTTTATGGTGCTAATGGCAGTGTGACGTGCTTTAGAAGTTGGTATGGTAGAAGTTGGTATGGTTTTCAAGATTGTTTTAATGATTCAAGTGCTAATGCTGGCACTAGTGGAAGTTACTGAGGTTTTCAGTGACGTTTTTATGACTTGTTAATGCAGGCAATGGTGGAAGTTTTTTTTTTTTATTATTATTTATTTAAAGGGTGCTTTTTCGTGATTGTAATGATAGTTTAACGTGTCCTAGTTTAACGTGTCCTAGTGGAAGTTATTAGAGTTTTCAGTGATGTCTTCATGATTCTAGTGATATTACAAGCTGTGATGTAAGTATACTGGAATTTTGAAGGACTA
Source organism: Scylla paramamosain (assembly GCF_035594125.1). Classification (NCBI taxonomy): domain Eukaryota; kingdom Metazoa; phylum Arthropoda; class Malacostraca; order Decapoda; family Portunidae; genus Scylla; species Scylla paramamosain. Next base: position 4,061,121 of record NC_087194.1, read on the forward strand.
ATTAATGATTCTACTGATAGTTTACGATGGACTCTGCACAAACAGTAAGAAAACATCCTCGCGCACATGACTCCATCTTCATACCCTTTAAGAACCATCTTGGTAGGAGAATAACATGTTTAGAAATGAAAGACAAGGGTAGAGGTGAGTGGGTGACAGACTGTAGCTCCAACACCGGTGTCTTGTAAGGCACCGCTGAGGTATGGAGGGACGAAGAGGTGGGCGTAATACATAATAACCCACCTAGGCGCATATTTACGTGGTATGGGTGAGATGGAAGGACAAAGGTCACATACACGCTCCAGTAGCAGAGAGGGAGGGATGCCACCCAACACACGTGATGTACTGTAACCGGTTCATTGGTAACATTACACCCACAAACCCTGTCCCAAATACGTAGTTAGTTCATGTGGTGACTGTCTCAATGTTGGAGGAGTTGAGGATGTGCCCCGAGTGTTGCTGCGTACGTAGCTTACATTACTAATTCTTAATAACCAAAGTTGAATGATAAAACTTTAAATATTTGACTAATAAAGGACTAGTAATATAAACCACATACATGAACTTAACCTTTTATCCTTGAAACCACTGAAGAAAAAAAAGTTTGCGTGGGGAAAGAGGAGAAAGAATAGGTTAATTGTCTCTTATTTTTAGGCTACATAAATATTTAAGACTGCTTCAGTGCAATAAATTAAATGTAAAAAGTTGTTTGTGACCGAAGGAAGAAAAAATGTTTGTGTGGAGACAGAGGAAAGAGAATAGGTTAATTGTTTCTTATCTTAGGCTACAGAAATATTTAAGACTGCTTCAGTGCAAAAATAAGATATAAAAAGTTGTTTGTGACTGAAGGAAGAAAAGTTGTTTGTGTGGAGACAGAGGAAAGAGAATAGGTTAATAGTCTCTTATTTTAGGCTACATGAATATTTAAGTGTTTCAGTGCAAAAATAAGATATAAAAAGTTGTTGGTGATTGAGGGTGACAGAGCAGAGAGAAAAGAGAATAGGTTAATTTTCTCTTATTTTTTTTCTACAGATATATTTAAAAGTGTTTAAGAGCAAAAATAAATGTATGAAAATTGCTGGTGATTGAAGGAAGAAATAAAAAAAAGTTTGTGAGAAGAAGTGGTGAGAGAAGAGAGAATATATTAATCTTCTTTTATCTTTAAACAACAGGAATATTTAAGACTGTTTTAGTGCAAAAATGAGCGTATAAAAAGTGGTTGGTGACTGAAGGAATAAGGGTGTAATTTTGTTTTCTCGTCATGTCTGTTTTCAAAGGACACGGAAATTGTTAGCATGTGTGTGTGTGTGTGTGTGTGTGTGTGTGTGTGTGTGTGTGTGTGTGTGTGTTTCTCTATCGTTGGTGTAGAATATTTATCAAACTGTCACCAAAGTCTTGAATTCCCTTGGAAACCTCCCTGACTTCCACTAGAGCATGCTAAATGTGATCAGGGTGAGGCGGTGATGCCACACTCCTCCTCGGGTACGTATTTCAAACATCCTTCTTACGTCTTACATTCGACCACGTTTTTAACCCTTGAAATCCGGATGGCTTCTTGGAACATATTAAATTAGTCCATTTCAATTCGACATCGTACGAAACTACTTTTAGACCGGGAATTTTAATAGACACAACACACAGCTCAGAGAGAAGACCACACCCTCCTAGAATAATGTAATCTTAGCCTAAATAAGAGTATAGGCTAGCCACCGAATGGTTCAGTGGAATTTACCAATATTCTAATGTGTTTTAATGATGTTAGTGATAGTTAAGCAATAATCATGTACTATTAATGAGAAAACATCCATCGAAACCTGTTATCAATAATTAATGTGAAAGCCCACAAGCGTTCCGGAATGTCTGCTTCTCTTGTTAATAGTGACAAAACTCTCTCGAGAAACTGTTCAGAGGGAATTTATTGTTCTAATGGGTTTTAATGATCTTAGTGATAATTTGGCAAGGCTTATGTATCAAACAATGGGAAAATACCTCTGAAAATTTATATAATCATAATTCTTGGGTGTTTTAATGATCGTAGTGATGATTAAGTAAGGATTATGCAACAAATAAAAGGAAAACATCTGAAAATCAAGCATATCATAATTCTAAGCTGTTTAAATTATTTTAATGATAGTTACGCAAGGATTGTACACCAAACAGTAGGAAAATACATGAAGACCTGACTATAAAAGAAAAAAAATTGTATCATTCTTATTAATTGTGAAAGCCCCAAAGCGTTGAAAGACATGAATGCACGTTTTGTTAAGTAATTACCAAAAACTCAACACATTCAGTTGAAAAAAAATCTTTGTACGAGATACCAGACTCAATAAATAAAGCTAATTACTCCCAAGTGAACCCATTCATTCATATCTTTACATCTCTTACGTATTCGTGATTTACAAAGTACCCGTAAAAAAAAATAATTACCTTTGTAAGAGAAAACAAATGAAAAGCATTACTTCCTAACGAGCCCATGCATCCATATTTTCTTTATATATCTTAGGTATTCGTGATTTACAAAGTAGCCACACACACACACACACACACACACACACGGCAGATGACAGGACGAGAGGAAGCCGGCACAAGGGGAGGGGTTGAGTACAGGGACACACGTGGCGGGCGTAGCGGTGCTTTGAGAGATGTAACTGGTTGTCAAGGAGCCAGCAGAACGACAGCTAGGGTGCAAAGGAATGCGTGTAGAGAGAGAGAGAGAGAGAGAGAGAGAGAGAGAGAGAGAGAGCATAAGAGGACAAAGGTTGGTGAAGGAAGCCATCAGGCCTACACGTGGCAGTTTCTGTTCAAAACATGCATTCCTCTTTCCACCTGTCATCTTCATTCATAAATTTGTCTAATCTTCTTTAAAGCTCTGTAATGACAAAACTAACAACGTGATTACTGAGTCTCTCTCTCTCTCTCTCTCTCTCTCTCTCTCTCTCTCTCTCTCTCTCTCTCTCTCTCTCTCTCTCTCTCTCTCTTTTCTGCGCCTCAAGTCTTATATAATCTTGGCAGGCAGTATTTCGGGGAATTACCGCTATGTGAAAATTGGCACCCGTTCACCGTAGACTTTTATCACGAAGGCAGTGAGGGGGACTCCACAAAAATGTCATAATTTGAAACCCTTAAGCCTGAAGATTTACTATTGACTGAAATCTATTTGTATTAATTTGAATAAGGCATAAAAATAAGGGAGGACTTAATCACACATAACAGCACCAGTGGTTATATATGTGACATTATGAATAGTAGTTGTAGTAATAATAGAAGTGATATATTAAAGTACCATGTAAGTAGCAGTAGTAGTAGTAGTAGTAGGAGGAGGAGGAGGAGGAGGAGGAGGAGGTTTACATACACACATAATACATAGTAATGCTACATAGCTTTCGTTGCCGCTCCCTTTCTCTTGTCCTGACAAAGGACAATAGTTTTGCGTTAGGATTAGGACCCATGTATGAATGTAGTGTGTGTGTGTGTGAAAGAATATATATATATATATATATATATATATATATATATATATATATATATATATATATATATATATATATATATATATATATATATATATATATATATATATATATATATATATATATATATATATATACTCGTACATATATATATATATAGAGAGAGAGAGAGAGAGAGAGAGAGAGAGAGAGAGAGAGAGAGAGAGAGAGAGAGAGAGAGAGAGAGAGAGAGAGAGAGATAATAGATGAATAAATAGAAAATTGAATAATAGAGAAAATATAAAAATACAATTTAAAAATAAAATAAATAAAATCAAAATTAACAAAAATAGAAAAAAAAGAGCCAAATACCCACGCTAGGATGAAAAAAAAGAGGTGAAGGAAGAGAAGGAGAGAAATAGTGTTATCAATAGTAGTCATAGTAGAAGTAATAGTAGCAGCAGCAGCAGCAGCAGCAGTAGTAGTAGTAGTAGTAGTAGTAGTAGTAGTAGTAGTAGTAGTAAACCTTGAAGTCCCCCCTTGATTCCTGACGAAGAGAACAAACCAAAACAAAGGAGGCTGCGAAGAGGAGGCGGGTCAGTACCATTCCTTTGCCGGCCTTCTGTGCCTTCCCCACCACTCCACGTCGAGCTGGGGTCTCCACTGCCACCATGGGCCCGGACACCCAGCCTCAGGGGCGCCATGACGCCGCCCTTGGTGAGATAATGGAGCAGGAAGGCAATGATGTGCGGGGCTTCCTGAATGCTGTCTTCGGGTTTCTCTCTCGGCGGTGTCCGTAAGATAAGCAGAGTTCATGTTTTCTCCTTATTTCTGACCTTGTTCTTGTGTGTCAGTGGTGGTGGTTGTGCGTGTGTGTTTGTGCGCTGTTTTCTCAGTTATTGTTTTTTTTTTTATGATGGTCTCTAAAAAATAATAATAATTTTGTTCATCCATGTATCGTATTGCCTTATTTAGTTTCTTGGTGTGTGTGTGTGTGTGTGTGTGTGTGTCACTCTTAAGATAATGGATTCCTATGATGCTCTGTGAAAAAAAAAATTTGAAAAATTATATATATATATATATATATATATATATATATATATATATATATATATATATATATATATATATATATATATATATATATATATATATATATATATATATATAAACTTCATCTTTGTCTCCTCTTTTCCTGTTCAGTTTCTTGCTGTGTGTGTGTATGTGTTCAGTCATAACACACACAATTTGTCACATCACTGAATATCCCCAACACTCCACAGGGAGGAGGTGTTTGGCAGCGGTGGTGGTGGTGGTGGACACATCGCTGGGCAGCACCTGGTAAGTCAGTCCTTCTGCCGGTGGAGACAACAGTACCAGGAGCAGCGGGCAGAGGAGGAGCTGCAGAAGGTCATGCTTAGGTGGGTCCTCTGTCTGTCTGTGTGTGTGTGTGTGTGTGTGTTCTTTTTAATCCTCCCCCCACAAAAAAAAAAGAAAATCCTTTTCCTTCCTTCAAATTCAACATTTTATCATTATTTTCTTTTCAGGCTTTCAGCATTTTTACTTTTTCTTTATACTCACAAATTACATACCTACCTATAACTTCCTAGCTTTCTATCTATCTATCTATCAACCTATCCATCTGTCTGTCTGTCCGTATCCATCTTTCTATCTGTCTGTTTGTGTCTGTTCTTGCTTAGTTTTTCTTACCAAGTTGTATTTTTAACAGGATTGAGTCAAGCTCTTAATGTTCCGTCTTTAAATTAATTTGACATATAATACTAATAGACATCCCTAATGCTTGTAACGTCTGCAGTGAGAGAGAGGGTGTCCCAGAGGCAGTAGTGGAAGAGGTGGTCAGCACCAGCAACCACACAGAGGGAGCGGAGGAGGGCAGCACATCAGGAAGCAGCCCACTCCACTCCACCAGCCCCGGCCAGCCCTCATCCCCACACAGGCAGTGAGTATTGGAGGGCAGGGAGTGGGTATTGTGAGTTATGTCAAAGGTAGTGGCTGTTATGATGATAAGAATGATGGTGTACTTTGTTTAGTCTGTTCTTTAGTTTAGTGTACAATACAAATAAGAAATGCTTTGAATTATGTTGGGGTTTTTTTATAATAGTGATAGTAAGTACAGAGAGCACCTGAAGGTTTCTTTCACCTTCCCATATTTTCTTATATTCTTATGTGAGTACTTTATCTAATATTCTTGTATAATACAAATCAGAAATTTACTTTATATCAAGATCATGATAATAATGATAATATGTGCTCTGTTTGACTTTTTTTGTACAATATAAGTAAGAAACTTGCTCTAAATTAGATTGAATTAGTAATAACAGCTATTTTATGTACAGTTGGCTTCATTAATTTTGGTACACGTCATGTTGAGGTGAGGGCAACATCTGGCATCACCACGCAACACAGCAGGAAACATCCCAAGGCTTAGGGTAATAGGGATAGGGAAAGTGTTGGCAGTGCTGCTTGAGAGAGAAACTTGTTATGTGTTTCTTGGGCAGTGTTACCAACAGCTTCTCCTTCCCTATTACCCTAAACCTGGGGACATTTCCCACTGCATTGTTAGGCTATGCCAGGCATCGCCCTCAGCTTGCCACAATGTGTACTGACGTTCTTTGAGCCAACTGTACTTTATTTAAACTTTTCCTCTACTTTTTTACCCTTTGCTGATCTTGACACTTAACAAAAATATACATATATCATGAGTTTGCTGACACACACATTATCCTGCAGGGAAGGCACAGGAACCAAAGCCGGCAGCTGTGGGTACCTGGACACCACCAACGGGGCGGTGCTGGATGGCCTTGCATGGACCCAGAGCATAGATGACCTGGAGGTGCAGGTGGTGGTGCCCTCTGGTGTGACGCGCGGCAAGCAGGTAAGGTGGGATTGGTGGGTTGATGGATAGATGTAGAATGCCTGTGTGTGTCTGTGTGCATGAGGAAGAGTATATGATAATCTCTTTACAACTAGTGATGGTAATGATATACATACAAATACTATCACATCCATACATATACATACACACACAGTACAGCAGTAATACCCCAAAAAAATGAAAATAATAATAATAGAAATAATAGTACACAGACTGATTATTATTGTATTCATTGCTGTGGTCATTAACTAAACCATCACTGTCCATCACTGCACAGGTCAGGGTGGCAGTGAAGCAGAGCAGCCTGGCAGTGTCGGTGCAGGATGGGGGAGGGTCGGCCTGGCACACCCTGCTGGACGGCACCCTGGCGCATCCTGTGAGGGCCGAGGAGTGTCTGTGGTCTCTGGTGTCTGGAGAACATGTGGCGGTATGCTGTGTTCCTCCCCAATTAACACCACATATTCTCAGGATTATCACCACCTTCCTTCTTGCTTCACAGTCAGCACCACTTACTCTTAGTGCTGTCACCACCACCACCACCACAACACCAAGTACTCATAACACTCTCTCTTTAATTTGGTGTGGTGTTTCCTTATTGCTAACTATTCTGAGGTGCTTCCCTTTGCTGCACAGTCAACATCACTTATTTTTAGGCCACAACCACCACAACACTACATTCTCTCAACACTTTTCCTCCAATCTGGCATAGTGTTTTTTAATTACTAACCATTCTGGGGTCTTTTTCTTGGTTCACAATCATCTCTGGCTAAAAATTGCTAAATCTATTACCTTATTTCCCTTCGTTTTTCTTGTCGACACTTATTTAGATTTTGTTGCTTCTTGTACTGTGAGGTGTTGCATATAAATGTGTGTTCTTTTGGGCTGACACTGGCTTGTTTTGTATGGTTAAGTTTTTCATGTATTCCTGTGATGCAAGTCAGAACCTTCAGTGGATCATCAATGCTGTTTCCTACAACACACAGAGAATATCTAACCATTTTGCATAAGAAAGAGCGAAAGAAAATAAAGAAAGATGAAGAACCCATTAGACTTACACATGGCAGACCCTGAGTAAAACAAGCCTGCCTATTTCCACCTATCATCCCCATCCATACATTTGTCTAATCTTCTATAGCTCTCTGACTCAACGTTACCTGATTACCTGATCATTATGGAATGTTTAAAGAAAATGAGAGAATAAGAACCTAAGGGAAGCTAGAAGGCAGCAGCAGATCGACACATGGCAGTCCCTTTATAAAAACATGCAGTAATCCATTCATTCTCCAATTTTGATGATCCTTTTCATTATTCTGTAGGGAGTGACATCTGAGTGGGCCTTTCTCTCTCTCTCTCTCTCTCTCTCTCTCTCTCTCTCTCTCTCTCTCTCTCTCTCTCTCTCTCTCTCTCTCTCTCTCTCTCTCTCTCTCTCTCTCTCTCTCTCTCTCTCTCTCTAGTGCCCCTCTTATACCTAATGCCAAAAAAAACTCTGAAAACCAGACAATTCCATCCCCGCATGTCAGGAAAGTGGACATAATACCACAAAAATCCCTTGAACCAGACAACTCAAGCTCCACATGTCTAACAAGTGGATCTAACACCACAAAAACCCTTTAAACCAGATCCACCTGGAGAAGAGTGAGGAGCGTTGGTGGAACCGTCTCCTGATCCAACACGACCCGATTGACCTGCAGAAGATCAGTGCCGAGAGGGAGTATGGGTCACTGCCAGAGGAGGACAGGAGTAAGATACAGGAACTGATGTGGAGCAGGTGGCAGAAGGACCAGGGGAAGCCGACCTCGGACCAGCTGGTGAGGGCACGGGGGCCTGAAGGAGGAAGTGTAACAGGAATTGGTGTAAAACAAGAGAGAGAGAGAGAGTGTGTGTGTGTGTGTGTGTGTGTGTGGGGTGAGAAATGAGTGAGACAGGGATTAGTGTTAAACAAGAGCAGGAAGAGCAAGGAGGGAGAAAGAGTGTGTATGTATGTAGGTGTGCGTGTGTGTATGTAACGAGAGATGAGAAAGAGAGACAGGAGGGAGTGAAACAGGAATTAGTGTTAAATAAGAGAGAGAAGAGCAAGGAGGGAGAAAGATTGTATGAGAGTGTGCAGTGAGAGATAGAGATAGACAGGAGGGAGTGAGACAGGAATTAGTAATAAACAAGAGAAAGAGAGAGAGTATGTGTTGAGTAAGAGATGAGAAAGATAAATGGGGCTAGCTTGGTCATGTTTAGTATAACTGAAGTGTATGTGGTGTATTTATTTACTCCACAAATGTATATATAAACCATCACTTACTTTCTTGTGTTCTAATAGGAGTGTTAAGACGACTAGACATGAACTAGATACACCATACATTGAATATTTAATAGACAGGCAATTAGACTTGCAGAATGACAAACCTAAGGGTAATAAAAACATGCAGGGACAGACACAAAACTGACAGAAGTGATGCAGAAGACTTGCTGGGGTGGTGGACTGGTGGAGGTGGAGAGGGGAGACTAGAAAGGTGCCTGTGCTGCTGTGAAATAGGTGATGGCATTGGTAGTGGTGGTGGTGGTATTACTATTGGTTAGAGAGGAAAACTAGTGAGTGTTGAGTGGACAATGTTAAAAGAGAAAAAAAGTAATGGATTGGTTAGGATTACTGCAGTGAATGTATGGAGCTTTTTTTATTTGCGTATATTGGAGGATGAGTTTGGGAGGAAAACTAGTAGTGTTTAATAGTCAAAATGGTAAAAAAAAAAAAATAATAATAATAATAATTTAGTAAGAAATAGTGCAGCAAATGTGAGAAGTTGTATCTTTTGGTGTATTGGAATGAGTTGTATGAATTAGCGACATTAGTTAAAGAGGAAAATAAGCAAAATGTTTATAGGACAGTAAAATAAAGTGTTATTGGCGAGAAGGGGTTGTGAAAGACAGCTGGGTACTTGTGTGATAGAGAGGAGTAAATGGTGAGGTGCCGAGGCTTGTGAAAGATAGCTGGCACTGGTGTGGGATGGGTGAGGCATGGGTTAAGGGATGAATGGCTTGTAGATCAAAGCCGAGTGCTTGTGAAAAAAAAAAAAAAAAAAAAAAAAAGCGGGGGATGACATGCAATGACAAGTTCTTAATTTAACAAGCCCCTTATGACTTAATCAGTATTGGCAGTTCTTTTTATTTAAGTGTTCTATATATTGTAACCTTCAATACATTATACATTGTAAGGATGAAAGTGTTATAGCATTAGTGGGTGCAGATATTTCATGGATGTATTGACGCACAGGTTATATCATTGTATTACCAAAGAAGTACCACCAAAATACATAATATTAGAACGTTTTAACATAACCAAACAAAAGTACCGACATTGTCACGTGCCGCCAGTGTACATAACTTAAAGCGACACATTTATAATAATTTAACGTGTATATAACATTTCAAAGCGACATTTATATTAATCATCGTTATTATGTCACGGCATAGTGTAGCGCACCCCGCCAGCTTGGTGTGAGCTGGCCTGTGGGTGTTATCAGTGTTCCCAACTGTCCCCTAATCGAGTCTCTTGTCTCTCCGCAGCGGATGGAGTCTGTGTTGCGGGAGGCATGGACGGCGGAGGGCTCGCCTTTCCAGGGGCGGCCCTTCGACCCCTCATCTGTCACCCTGGTGGGGGGACAGGGCTTCAGCGCCACCTGAGGGGGGGGGAGGCGGCTGTTGACTCTCTCTCTTTGTGTAATAGTAGTTTTAAAGATAGCTGGTTTTCCCCCGCTTCTCAGAACTGCTGTGGAGCATTTCTGTCTGTGTGACGTGTTTATCATGTTATGAAGGTAAACAAGGCTGTATGTGTGACTGTACATATAGAAATGTATCGAGGAGGATTTTTCTATAAATGTATGTATATAGAGAGTTTTTATTTCATCCCGTGGTGTAGTTGTGGGGAAGTAGGTCAGGGAGGGCGGCGGCGGGGTGCGTGTGCGTGGGTGGCGGCGGTAGTAGTGGTGGTGGTGGGGACGCCACGGCATGGCGAGTATGGTGATGGCAGGGCAGTGTGGCGGATGTTGGAGGGGCGTGGCTGGCCAGGCTGCATCACTGGCGTGTGTGTCAGGCCACGGCACTGTACAGGCACCGGCGAGGGCTGCGGCGGCGGCGTCGTCAGTAGGGTGGCGGGCGCGGCGCCGCCACCTCGCCTCGCCTCGCCAGCTGCGTAGTGACTGGCGGGCGGCACGCGTGTGGCGGGGCGTGCGCCGCCTGCTGCACTGCCGCGGCCAGGCCGGCAGTAATGTCAGTGGCCAGCCAGCAGGGCCCGGCAGCCCCGACAGTGGCAGCAGCAGCAGCAGCGGCAGCCTCGGCGGGGCCTGGCGGGGCGGCCACAGGGGCGATGCGCGGGGCGCGCGGCAGCTGTCAGGGGTTTGAACGCGGCGGGGCATGCCGGGAGCGTGACGTCAGCGGTGCACGCGCGTGCGCAGTTCAGTGTGCTGGCGAGGCTGGGACCATTAAGATGGCGGCCAGTAACAGCCTGGACGAGGTGTTGTGTGCAGACGTTGATCCGAGTGCCGTCGCCGCCATTGTCGGGCCCCTGGACACCCCGCGGGCCGCCGCAGCCAAGACCGCGGCACACCAACCACTGAACGGCAGTGCCAATGGCGGGATAAGTAACAATGCCGCGGTGCTAGTGGAAGGCAGAACAAACTGCGGTAAAATAGGGGTCAGAGGCCCGGCGGTGAGCGGGGGGAAGGTGGTGGTGTCTGGCGTGGGCGCCGTGCAGGCTGGTGGCGGCCAGGGCGCGGGGGCCGCGGGGGGGCTGCAGGGGGGAGCCGCCCTGCAGGCGGGCGGCGAGCAGCAGCAGCAGCAGGCAGGCAGCAGCAAGGGCGCCGCGGGCGGCAGGCCGGTCTATGGGGTGGTCCCCACGCCCATGACAGGCGCCCAAGGCACGCAGGTGGTGAACGGGGGGCGTGAGCGGGGCGGGCACGGGCGCGGCGCCCCAGGGGAGCCTGCAGAGCCAGCTGGCCCTGAAGGGGCTTACCAAGGTGGTGACGGCGGCGGGGCAAGCGGCGGTGATCATGTCCAAGCCCGGCACCGTGACCGCCGTGCCGTCCAGCGGGCAGGCGGGGGCGGTGCCCCTGCCGCAGAGCATGCAGATTCTCAACATGCGGCCCGGCCAGACCATCAAGACCACGCAGGGCACCACCATCACGCCGCGCATGATCCTCAACCAGGCGCAGGTCCTGCCCGCCGGCATCAGGCCTGGCCAGCCCGGGGTGAGTGCCTTGCCTACCCTGGCACTGCCCTGGTCCACACACTCCAGCTGCCCCCTGGGTGTCCGCCAGCCAGGCGGGGGCACTCCTGTTGCAGCACAACATTGGCCTGCCCTGCCCTGTGGGGTGATGAGGCCCCTGGCTATGGCATCATCACTGGCAGGCTGGATGCCATTGGGCAACATGGTCTGACCCAGCCTGGCCAGTGGCACAGCAACAGGCCAGCCTGTGCTGTGGATGGGGAGGCATGGGCTGTGTGGAGGCACTGTGGGCTGGGGCAGTGTACAGACTTCACTAATGTTAGACACAATAATGCATCATAACACTGCTTCCCTTCCAGGATGTGTGCATCCCAGCAGTGTGGTGCAAGGCCCACCGTGGTGTGGGTGTGCCCCTGTAACACTTGGCTTGCAGGCTGTGGTGACGAGTCAGGCTTAGCTCTCCTGTACTCTTAGAGGTTCACATTGCAGGCTTCTCAAGTTTCCTGTGTAGTGAACCCTCGATTGTTTATGAGGCATGTGTCGCTTATTAGTTCACTCGCTGGGTTTACTCCTTGATGTTGCTTATTGACGAGGGACGAAGCAATGATTACCTTGGACGCAAGAAACGATTCAAGTTATTGTAAATCACTGAAGAAACTTGTAAATTTAGGTATTGTTATTGCATATGTGTGAAAGTGAGGTCTGAAGGACACCTGTGTAGTGAATTGTTGCAGTGTGTTGTCAAAAAATACTGGCTTTGAGCTTGATAAAGGTAGATCGGAAGGAACTGGTACTTAAATAGTGATGGATCAATAGAATACGCTCGGTAACCAGGTTGTTAGTGCTGACTCGTAAAATATAAAATGAAGATTAGACAAATTTCTGAATGAGAATGACAGATGGAAGTAGCCAGGCATGCATTATACAGGGACTACCATCTGTAGGCCTGGTGGCTTCTTGCAGCTTCCATTATTTTCTTGCATTGTGTTAAGATGTTCATGAATGTGAATAGAATACGAGGGAGTGATGAGAAGGGAAAGAAAGCATAGTGTGTGTGTGGATAGGAATGAATGTGGGGCAGTACTGGAGTGTGAGAGAGAGTGGTGGGAGGAGAGTGAGAATTAGAGCATGGATACATTAATGGAAAGCAGGGTGGAGTTAGTCATTATTTAAAGTTCCCATATATCCATCAATGATATTTTTCCTTAGTCTTATATCAGTATGTTATGTGGCACTTATTATTACTGATTTATTTACTTATTATTAAGTGTTGTTATTATCATTACTTGGTGTAGATTAGGAACAAATAAGTGGGATTTCCCTGTTAAGTAATGTTTATGTTGGGTAAATGATAGTTAAGCTCAGGTGTGTAGTTAATCTCCAGGTGTACCTTGAAAAGTGCTATACCTGTGCTGGCCTCTCTCTCTCTCTCTCTCTCTCTCTCTCTCTCTCTCTCTCTCTCTCTCTCTCTCTCTCTCTCTCTCTCTCTCTCTCTCTCTCTCTCTCTCTCTCTCTCTATCTCTCTCTCTCTCTCTCGGCACTAATCTGACAGATGGCATACACATTGCTTTGGTTCAGCACATCTTAGGCTCACCTGTGGCATCTTAACACTGACATTGTACTCTAACTGACCCACACCTCTACCCAGCTGTCCTTATAGGTAGTCTTTCTTTATTGGGGTTACTTACCTTCATAGAGTACCAATGGGAGACAAGGGCAGTATTTTGAGGCATTTTTGACAGGTTCTGGATTTTTTTTTTTTAGGTTTTAAGGGTGTTTTTTTGTGGTTCTCAAGTTTAACAGGTTCTAGTGGAAGTTATTTGGGTTTCTAAGTGTTTTCGAGACTGGTGATAGTTTAACAAGGTTCCTGCACCACCAGTAGAGAAAGACACCCATGAGAGCCTTGGTGCTAAGTGGTGGTCTTTGTTGTCATGTTGCTGTCATGTCAGCTGTCATTGTGCCAAGTCTTTGTTGGGGGAAACTTCTGTAAACTTCACTTCTGTCAAAATGTGAATAAGTGAGGGTAAAAGTGAACAAGTAAAATTAATGGAATAGATCACTCAAATAATGTGTCTGATCTGACTGTTTTTTTATTTATTTTAAAAGTATAATTAATTTTTTTTTTTGCTGTTATTGTTATTTGTTACTGTACATTTGGAAATCTTCATTGGGACCTCCACTTGCCTTTCCTATGTCACTGTAGATATGTAGGTGTCTTGTGCACGCTTGCACCAACTAGTCCCCACATCCTCACCCCACACTGTAGCAGGGGTCACAGCTAGTCAGTACTGGGCATTCGCTGGAACAAGCCACCCCCTCTTTCTCTCCAACCCCAGAACTCTTTTATCTCTCTTTCCCCTGCAACAGTCCCTCTTGTTTGAGCAAGCGCCGAGTACTGGGTGGCTGTGACTGGGCATAAGAACGAAGCAGGAACGAGTGGGTGTATGTGTACAGTGAACGTTATAGACAGCACTGAGTTAACTTGGAGGTAATACTTTGCAACATGCCAGAATAAGAATGCACCAAAAGAGCCTATTGTCCTTATCATCATTATTTGATTTAGCATCCTTATTTTCCCTTACTTTGCTGGATGGCTTTCAAATTGCAGTGTTTTGTTTGAAAATTGTTGTGATGAGGGAGCAGAGCGTTTCTAAATACAAGCCATAATGTTTTGTTGGAGATGTATTAAATTTCAGACCCCTTGAAACCTTTTATTGGCTTGTGGGAGGGTCACCTGGGTATCAAACTTCAAACCACATGCCCCAGACTCATCAAAACTGTCCATCGTCTTAACCCTCTCAGTGCTACAGTCGTCTTTGTGTACCTTAAGCAGCATAGCATAATTAGTGTGGGCATAAAGAGAGTAGAAAGAATAAGAGCTAAGGGGATTATGAGAAAAGATAAGGTTGTCCTTGGGTACCTTAAGCAGCATTGCATAATTAGTGTGGGCATAAAGAGAATGGAAAGAATAAGAGCTAAGGGATTATGAGAAAAGATGTCTCCCACTAAAAGGGTTAAGGGAATGTGTGGGTGTTAGAGAAGTGTCCTAATTGGGGGCAGTGCAAATGTGATGTGATTCAAGATGAGGAGGTGCTTTGAATGCTAATTGGCACATCTTTCTTTAATCGATAATCACTCAGAGACATCTTTATTTATTCTACAGCCACTTATAATCTTTAAACTGGGTACAGATTGCAAAATGAAGCCTTTTTAATCCCCGTCTTTCATGTAGATGCTTATAAAAATTTCATGGATTATTTCTGGTGCTGGTCAAATGTTCTGTATCAGTGAAAGGGTTAAATGTAGTAATAATAATGGTGTTGGTAATTCACATACGGTTGCTCCCAAAAATTACCTTTAAAGTGAAGTGCGAAGGGTGGCACAATGAACACTATGAAGCCTTCTGCCTGACCACATGTGACTAAGTAATGCAATATTCCACACACTAAAATAGCATCAAATTTCTCAGGTCATGATATACGGCAACCATCCTTAGTGTGCAGGGCTGCCAACTGTTGCTGCCATAATCACCAAATGTCAAATAATACCAATTTTGTCAGAATGTAGATCTCTGGTTTTGTAAAGATGTGGAAGCTACTGTACATTTGTCTGGTTAAAGATTAAGGCAACTAGGTACTGTATGTTTGTCTATGATTAAAAGATAGTTTTAGAGAAGAACTAAAAATTTTTGTGTATAAATGAAGATAGTTTTGGAAGCTGGGTACTGTACATTTGTCTATGGTATTGTAGTGGAGTTGTGTTTGGGCAGTGCAGATGACATGTTGTAATTGTAGATATGAGAAGCTTTAATGAAATAATAATGGTGATGGTGGTAATTCTTATATATTTTTCTCTATGAAATGTATGTGTTTGTATTTTATTTTACTTTTCATCTGTTTATTTTCCCATTTCATTGTGTTTTGAAGGGGGAAAAAATCATGAGTAGGCATTTATTTTGATTATTTGTGTTGTCGTGTGTGTGTGTGTGTGTGTGTGTGTGTGTGTGTGTGTGTGTGTGTGTGTGTGTGTGTCAATGAAAGCTTCCCATAATGCCTTTTAATTAATGGTTTGTTACTTTTTTAAATTCATATATATATATATATATATATATATATATATATATATATATATATATATATATATATATATATATATATATATATATATATTATTTGAGGGTGTTTTTACTTTTTATTATTATTATTATTATTTATTTATTTATTTTTTCATAACTTGATGACTTCTTTCCCTTTCATGAAGTTTGCTAGGTTTTTTTCCCTCCAACTTATTTTGCTAGACTGTTCTTTCCCTCCCACAGACTGCTAGATTTTTCTTATTCCCTTCCTATATATTTTGCTAGACTTTTTTTCCCCTCCCATAGACTTTGTGAGACCTTTTTCCTTCCATATACTTTCCTACAATGCCTTGCCCCTCCCAGTAACTCAGCCCTAACATACATTTTACTCACTCTCTCTCTCTCTCTCTCTCTCTCTCTTCTCTCTCTCCTCACTCTCTCTCTCTCTCTCTCTCTCTCTCTCTCTCTCTCTCTCTCTCTCTCTCTCTCTCTCTCTCTCTCTCTCTCTCTCTCTCTCTCTCTCTCTCTCTCTCTCTCTCTCTCTCTCTCTCTCTCTCTCTCTCTCTCTCTCTGCTGCAGGCACTTGTAAAGGTATACATTGTTTTTGGTGTGAGTTGTAGCATATTACAGAGATAGGGCAAACTTACTACCACAAGAACCTGCCAAGAGCCACCTTATACCACATTACTGGCTACAAAGTGTGAAATCTTAGCCACTTTTCTCTTGCAGACACTATAAAGATATCATACAATATTTTTAGTGTGCATTGTAGCATATTACAGAGATAGAGCTTAATTACTACCACAAGAATTATCCTAGAACCACTTTTTACTAACACCTGTCCTCATCATTTGCAGCAAATCACCCTGGGGCCTCTGCAGGGTCTTCCCCCAGGGGCGCAGGGACACTTACTGGTGAAAACAGAGAATGGACAGCTGCAGTTGTTGAGGGTAAACACAGCCTCCGCCACCCCTGGGCCCCTCCCAGCGGCCGTCACCACCACCACCACGTTGCAGCAGCCCCCCAATGCAGCATACCGTTTCCAGCCCCCTCAAGTTAGTACCAGACCCCAGTAAATGTTTCACTAGGTTTTTCTAATGCTTTGTGCCTCTTCCAGCCCCTCTCAGATTAGTGTTGGCATTGTATCACAGTTTTTGGTGCCATATTAGGTCTGAGTTTACCTGTTTCAGCCCCTAGTTAGTTCCAGACTGTTTATTTACTAGTTTCCAGACCCTAGTTATTTATAGATAGTTTATTTATTAGTTTCCAGAGCCTGCTTAGTTTAGATTCTTTGTTTGTCACATTTTTCAGCTCCATATTAGGTGTGAGTTTATTTGTCCCAGCCCCTAGTTAGTTCCAGGACAGTTTATTCACAAGTTACCAGACCCCTAGTTATTTATGGATTGTTTATTTATTAGTTTCCTTTGTTTGTTGCACTTTTTAGCCACATACTAGGTCTACGTTTACTAGTTACAGCTCCTAGTTAGTTTACAGATCCTTTATGTGTTTATTCTAGATCCTTTATTTACATCACATTTTTCAGCCATTTCAGTCAAATTTACTAGTTTCAGCTCCTAGTTAGTTACAGGCCCTTTATATATTTTATCTAGATCCTTTATTTATTAGTTTTACACCCTAAGTTCAGATCCTTTATTTACATCAGATTTTTCAGCCACATAGGTCAAATTTACTAGTTTTAGCTCCTAGTTATGGTTCCTATCGCTAGTTCTAGACCTTACACTAGTTTGCACAGGTCCTAGTACTTGTCTGTGCCACCTGCCTCCCATAGGACAAGAAATATTGAACTCCCCACTCTGTAAGTTAGTAACAGCCTTTACCATTAATCCCTTGCCCTGAGAACACCAGTTAACCATGGTATATTTTCCCCAGTCACACCTCCGAGTTTGCTCACTAATCTGTTCTCAGCCAGCAAGGGAGTACCAGCCTTTGTATATAAGAGCACCTAATGATAGTCTCAGTAATCACACATCCTGCCACACTGCCCCCTCTGTACATTGTCTTCCCCCAGTCTTAAGCTCCTGGATCTGGCAGTGCAAATAGATCAATGAATGGTAGGGAAGGGAGGTACAGAAAGGCCTCTTGTGTATGAGATTTACTATGGTTTTTCTACAGGGTGTCTGGGAAGTGTATAGGTAGGATAAGGTCTTGTGTATACTGAATTACAAGGGAGTCAGTGATTGCTAGGGAAGGGAGGTATGGGAAGGCCTCTTGTGTGTGAGGTTTACTGTGCCTACTCTACAAGATGTCTAGGAAGTGTATGTTGTGATAAACCCAGAGAGGAAGACAGGCAGGGATAAGGTCTTGTATATTTTGAATTATCATGTTTAGTCACTTTGAAGCCATCTGGAAGCTGTATTAGTGATTAACCAACAGAGATTAATAGGTAGGATAAATTCTTGTGTATATTAAATTTTCTATCATTTAATCACTGTCTTAAGGTGTCTAGAATCTGTATTTACAATGAACAAGCCATATAGAAGGGTAGATAGATAGGACCTCTTGTATATTGAAATATCTATAGTTTAATTGCTCTTATACAAGGTGCCTGTAAGCTATGTTAGTGATAAACAAACCATAGAGAAACTTGTATAGATAGAACCTCATCTGGATTGAATTTTCTATAGTTTAATCACTCTTAGAAGGTGTCATAGAAAGTGTGTTAATGATAACCCACACGTCAGGTAAGATAGGACCTCTCTTATATCAGACCATGTTTACTATTGCAAGGTGTTAGGAAGTGCATTAACATCAGGCACTTAGAGAGGCAGGGCAAGGCTGTGGCTGTCACTCTGAGGTACTGTGGCCTGGTGTCTGGTGTTTTTGGGTCTTCTTTACACTGCCCTGTATGCTTAAACACTTCATCTCATCCTGACAACTTTTTCATAGTCTCTAGTTAAAGTTGTACAGTTTTCAGGAGTGCTTTCATGAGCCTATTGCAGTTTAAGAATGTGTTCTGTCACTGGGAAGGGGAAAAGTGTTGAGAACCTGGGTAATCATCTCTGTGGCCTCTGAAAAACCGTCTTGATGAGAGAAGTGTTTGGGAGTACAAGGCTTAACTGTTTTGTTGTTCAGGGTAATCATTTTCTAGAGCAGTAAGGGTGAAGTGTGTACCTTTTTTCTTTAATTCTGCACCTCAGGGTTATATTTCCATCTACCTTTTTTTCTCCTAGGAGTTGTTAGGAAAGTTTTCACACTAGTGTTGTGCCCAGTGATGTGTGTCAAGACTAACTTTTAACTT
>NC_087194.1:4082514-4095014 GCF_035594125.1 Scylla paramamosain
CACCCCAGTGGGCATTTTATTTATCAGTTTATTCATTCCTTACTTCTCATTGCCCTTGGCCTGTTTCTCTCTTAAAAATAATAATAATAATAATAATAGAAAATATGCACAATCAAATCCCACAAAAAAAAAAAAAAAAAAGTGCATATTTAAACTTTTCATTACTTCAGAATGCCCTTAACCCTTCCTCCCCCCATTTCCCCCTCCCCATGCCCTCTCCATGACCCTTGCCTTAGATGCCCCTCGACCCCTCACGTGTCTCCCATCACCCTCATCCCCTCACTAGTACCCCATCACCCTGGTCTCACCCTGTCCCTTCCCCCAGTCTGCCTGCCGCCTCCTGTCTCTGTACATAACGTTTTGTGGGTCCCTAACACCTGCACCTTGAGTCCTCCGGGGCCGCTGCTCACCTGTCACAACCCTTACCCTTCCTCTCACCCTTACCCGTCACCCTTATCTCGGTCTGTCCTTGTGTTGTCTTGTGTTGCTGTCTTTTTCTTTCCTTTCCTCATCCTTATCTTTTTATCTCTTGTTATTGAATTTTTTCCTTTCTTTTTTTCTTGTCCTCATCTTTTCCCATTTTTTTCACCCATTTACTGTCTTTTTCCTTCTTGCCTTTACACTTGCCCTGTTTTTCCTTATCTTACCTTGTAACTGTCTTTTTTCCTTCTTGTCCTCATCTTTACCCCTGCCTCTCCTTGCATTGTTGCACTGTTACTGCATTTCCTCCTTGTCATCTTCATTCTTGGTCCTCTCTGCCCATACATTGCCCTACAGTCATTGCTCTTCTCTCCTTCTGGTCCTCTCTACAGTCTTCATCACTCCATTCA
The DNA here is from genome assembly GCF_035594125.1 of Scylla paramamosain. Classification (NCBI taxonomy): domain Eukaryota; kingdom Metazoa; phylum Arthropoda; class Malacostraca; order Decapoda; family Portunidae; genus Scylla; species Scylla paramamosain. Next base: position 4,083,345 of record NC_087194.1, read on the forward strand.
TTTCCATCCAACTGCTCCTCCTCCTCCTCTTCTTAGCTTTTCCAGTTGTCACTCCCTCATCTGTTACGGTCTCCTCCTCCTCTTCCTGCTGCTTCGCTTCTCAAATTATCCAGTCTCACCTGTCACACACTCCACATAATTTTTCTCTGCCTCCCAGCACCTCTTATCTCCACCTGAAGCTCCTCCTTTGCTTCCTTCTAACATCTCCTCTGAGCTTGTCCAGTCTTCACATCTTTACCTGAAAAACACTGATCCTCTATTTTGAACTGCCACTGTAGCCTTCTTTGCAGCTCCTCCTTCTTCTGCTAGCTTGTCCAGTCCTCACATCCCTAACCTCTCTGATGCGGCTCTGTCTCTTCATCACCTTTTCCTCCTCAGCTTGTCCAGTTACACCCACATCACCTCTCTCAACCTCTCAGATGCTCCTCTCTTCCATCATCACTTTCTCTTCCTCTTTGCTTGGCCAGTCACACCCTCATGCACCCACCTCCCCATGTCTCTACCCGTCAGCCTCCCAGCCGGTCCTGTCCCCTGCTGTGTGTGCCACGCTTGATAGTGTTTCTTGTGTTGCATCATTCAGGCTGGTTCCGTGGCAGTGAGGTCGGTCATGGCGACGTCTGCTGGCGCTCGGTCCACAGCCATCCTACTCCAGTCACAACCCAGTGTATGTCCTTCCCTCTACACCCCCATACACTCCCTCCCTACCCTCCATACACACGCCCTCTCTCTCTGCCTTGGTGTATGGATGTTATGTGGGTTATGTTGTATGTTGTTGCTGCTGCTGCTGCTGCTGCTGTTGTTGTTGTTGTTGTTGTTGTTGGCTTTGTATGTTTTTGGATGTTTTGATACTAATGCTGGGTTTTTTATGTATTTTTATTTTATTTTTTGTAGTGTTTTTGGTTTATTTATTTATTTTTTTTTATCTTTTGGTTTGTAGATATCCTAGTGGTGTCCCTGTACACACACACACACACACACACACATATTTTCTCTGTCTTTCTCCTTCATTTCTTTTCTCTTCCTTCATTTCCTCATGAGTTTTCTTTCTTTTTTCTTTTCTTCCTTATTCTCATTTGTCTCCTCCCCTCTCTCTCTCTCTCTCTCTCTCTCTCTCTCTCTCTCTCTCTCTCTCTCTCTCTCTCTCTCTCTCTCTCTCTCTCTCTCTCTCTCTCTCTCTCTCTCTCTCTCTCTCTCTCTCTCTCTCTCTCTCTCTTTCTTTTCTTTTCTTTTTTTTCCCATCCCTTTAGTCTCCCCATCCTCCTTCCCTTCCTCTAGTTACCCCACCCTCCTTTTCCTCCCTCCTCTAGTCATCCCACCATCCTTCCCCTTGCTCTAGTCACCCCTCCCACCCTCCCCCTTGCTCTAGTCATCCCTCCCATCCTCCCCCTTGCTGTAGTCTCCCCACCCTCCTTCCCCTTGCTCTAGTAACCCCTTCCATTGTTCCCCTTGCTCTAATCTCCCCACCCATCCTTTCCCTTGCTTTAGTCACCCCTCCCATCCTTCCCCTTCCTCCTCTAGTCATCCCACCTTTCTTCTCCCTCTAAGCACCCCACTTTCTTCCTTCACATCTCACCCACACACCAGGATATGCTTTAGCTTGTCTTGCTGGACTGAAAGAGCTGCCCAGCCTCTCTGCATCTCTATCTGCTTCACACTAACACCTCAAGCCCGTCAGAACTGTTCCCAAAAATAGGCTGTACATTTGCTTGGCTTCCCTTACGAATGTTCAGGTTTCAATGAGTCCGTTATCTTGAGTTATGTACAGTTTAGTTTCAGTTTTAAAGGCTACTCCTCGGAAAAGCTGGTACGTTTGTTTTACAATTTCCTATACAAACAGTCGTCTGTCAGTAGTTATGTTCAGTTTAAATACGCTTGTTTACCTTTCTTATGGTTTCCTATACGAACAGCTGTCTTATCTTGAGGTATGTTCAATTTAGGTTTGGTTTTAAAGGCTACTATGAAAAGTTGGTATGTTTGTTTTGCTTTACGATTCCTCATACGAACAGCTGTCTATCACTAGTTATGTTCAGTTTAAATACGTTTGCTTTCTTTATGATTTCCTATATGAACAACTGCCTTATCTTGAGTTATATTCAGTTTAGGTGCAATTTTAAAGGCTACTCCTCTGAAAAGCTGGTACATTTGTTTTGCTTTATGATCCTCTATATGAACAGCCGTCTATCTCAAGTTATGTTCAATTTAGGTTCAGTTTTAAAGCCTACTCTGAAAAGCTGGTATGTTTGTTTTCCTTATGATTCCCTATATGAACAGCTCTGTACCGTTAGTTATGTTCAGTTTAAGTTCGATTTAAAGGCTACTTTGTTTCCACGATTCTAGTGAAAGTCGGACAAGGAGTTTTCAAGGGTGTTTCTGCCACTAGGGACAGTGTAGAGTAAAAAAAAAAAGAAAAAAAGAATCTTAATCTGTCATCTTGAGAGTTTCACATAAGTAATTGAAAAGCACTCAAGGAAACCTGGCTAATCAGTTCCTTAGCAGTTTTTAAGAGTGTTTATATGATCTTAGTGACAGTTTTAAAAGCATTCCACAGTATTAATTGGAAAAAACGTCCTTGGGAACCCTCTTCATTACCTGTGCTGCCTTTGAAAACAGTTGTAAGAGTGTTTTCATGATTTTAGTAATAGTTTAAAAAGCATTCCACATTGCTAATTGAAAAAAAAACACCCTTGGGAGCCCTCTTAATCACTCGTGCTGCTTTTGAAAACAGTTATAATAGTGTTTTCATGATTTTAGTGACAGTTTAAACGCACTCCACATCACCGGTTGAAAAAAACACTTCGGAGCCCTCTTAATCACTCGTGCTGCCTTTGACAACAACCATGACAAGAGAATGAAGTGTTTCCAAATACCAGCTGTGCCGCATTGAGCTTCTGTCCCGTCAGCTTGCATGATTCAAGTGACAAACCCACCTGGCTGTCTCTTCCATCCTACACCCATTTTCTTTGATCCCTTGGGGTGCATGAAGGGGGGACTTTAGAATGTTGACGTCAGCATGGCACGGCATGTTTGAGACTTGTGTTGCATGTTATTAATCCCTGAATGCCTTAAATGTGAATACTGGTTTGTTACTACCCATTTATCACTACTACTATTATTATTATGTAGTGTAGTAAATACTTTTTTGTAGCTTTGTAGGAGTAGGAGGATATGTATTATGTATTTGACTTATTTATGACTTAGTGTATACATGGTAAGGATTTAGTGTATACAGGAAGGGTGTTCTGACAAGTGGTGGAATTAGGTTGTGTTACTTCAGAATTCTTTATCAGGAGGTAGCCAGCTTGCTCAAGACCATCAGATCCTACTAAAGGCCATCTGATCCTACTTAAGGGAATCTGATCCTTTTATTTGTTTGGGGTTTCTACTATTGGATGGGTTTTCTTGTATTTATGTATCCATGGAATCCAAAACTACTGGTATTGTTGATTTATTATTTATATATATATATTTGTTTGTTTATTTATTTATCTATTTATTTATTTATTATATTTATGTATTTATTTTTTGCTAGTTTTTTCTCCATATTCATTCTTTCACTTATATTTTTTTGTATTTTCTCTTTATTTTCATTTTTTTTTATTAGTTTATCCTCCACTTTTTGTATTTTCATTCTTTCACTTTGATATTTTTTATCTTCTCAAATTTTCTTTTGTTTTTATTAGTTTTTCTCCACCTTGTATTTTCATTCTATCACTTGTATTTTTCTCTGATTTTTCCTTATTTTATGTATTTGTGTCGACCTAAGTAGCTTTTTTATTTAACCTTACTGATATTGTTTGCTTATTTTATATGTTGACTTGTATTGTAGTTTTTATTTACTTATTTTTCCAATTATTTGTTGCTCTTTTCTCTTGATTTCCATTTCCTGATAGTCTTTTTTTTTTTTCTTCCATTCTTAAGATTTTCCAAGCTTTGACTAAATTGTGTTGTTTTACATATAAGGAGTTCACTTTCAAATTGTTTTCCTTATAAAGTTGATATTTATTGCAGTAGTTTTTACTTGCTGTTGTCTCTTTACATTCTATTTCTAGACTTTATCTCTGCATTCTTAAGATTTTACATGTTTTGACTAAATTCTGTTGTTTTATGTACAAGAAATTCACTTTTAAATTGTTTTCCCTGTAAAGTTTTCAAGTTAGGGAATGTTTATAAGTATCAAAGTAAATTTCCTGTTTGAATTGAGCAGTCTTGGTTTTGTCTTCACTGCATTAACTCAGTAATAGATTTTGTAACGAGTTAAAAGTTAGTATAACACTCTTTTGTGCAGTGTTTTGCTGATAGAGTCAGTCCACTGACATACCTCAGTAGTGACTCAAGACTGCTGTTTTATTGACCACTCTGCACTTTTCTCCCAGTGTAGGAGTAAACCCACCACTAATCCACCAATTTCTTACTCCACTCAGTCCACCACCACTTGTAGCCACTGGTACTAGAGGACGGCACTCAACTGGCATCATTTACCATCCCCCACAGAACACCGTGGCACTGACCTCCTCCAACACCACCACCACCTCCATAGCCACCCAGGCAGTGCCCACCATCACCGCCCCCACCACTGTTGCCGTCACCCCGGGCACCACTGTGGCGGGCACCACCGTCGTGCCCACCCAGCCCACCTCCGCCGCACCCACCCCCACCACACAGCAGTCGCAAGCCACGTCGGTTGGCTCTGTAAGGCCACGCTCCACGCTGCTTTCTGTTTTGCTGTGGTGCTGTGTTCTTGTCTTGGCTTGCTGTGCTGTTGTGCTTTTAATCTTGTTTCTTGATGTATTTAATTTTCCCTCATTTGTCTTCTGTGTTATTCTTATGCTGTGATGTGGTGCTCTGTTCTTTGCTGTGTTCTTGCCTTGGCTTGCTGTGTTCTTGTTTGTTTTTTTGTGTGTGTGTGTGTGTTTTCATTGTTTATTTATTTATTTTTTTATTTTATTATTTTTTCCCTACTTGCTTTGTTCTCACTCACTTGTGTTCTCTGTGTTGTTCTTATGACATCCTGTGGTGCTGTGTTCTGCTTGCTGTGCTCTTGTCTTGGCTTGCTATGTTGTTCTGCTTTCATTGTTTTCATTCTTATTCCTTGGTAGACATGGTTTGTACTCACTCCCTCACTCACTTGTGTTCTCAGTCTTGTCCTTTCTTTGTCCTTGTCTTGGTTTTCTTTGTACTTTCATGCTCTGTTCCACTTCCCACATTCTTGCCTTTCTCCCAGTCTTTATTTCATTGCCCTGGTTCACACCCTATTTGACTTCCTATGTTCTTTCTCTTCCCTGCTTCTCATTTCACTTTATTCTCATTATTCTATCTGCTCTATTTTGCCTGCATTATCCTTACTATTTCTTCTCCTTTATAACTTTCTCCCACTCAGTTTGTTGTTCTGGTTCACTCTATGATTTCCTCTTCTCTCTCTTCCCTTCTTATCTCACTGTTTTATCATCCTATCTGCTCCCTGTTTTGCTTGCATTTTCTATATTCTTTTTGTTGTTATCACCATGCCTTGTATTTTATTTTCTCTTCCCTGCTTCATTTTCCACCATTTTGTCATGCCATCTACTTATTTTGTTTACATCGCCCTTACTCTTTCTTTTCTGTCATCTTGGCATGCATTCAAACTGGTCTCATTTGCTTCTCATCCCATCTGGCACATCCTCACCCTCACCTTGCCTTGCTCTTGTTTCCTGGATGATTGCTGTCTTGTACTCTCTCAAATTTAGATTAGTAAGATGGGATTAATGGAGGAGGCTACTTGTTCCACTCTTCCCTCTCTCCGTAGAAGACTTGTGTAGTATCTACTGCCCAGGTTGCATGTAATGAGATGGAGTAGATGCTCTTCGAAATTTACTTATTTATTTATTTATAAGTTCCAAGTAGGGTTAGAGAAAAAGTGGTTTTAATTCTTTCATTGCTATTTGGTACATGTTTTCAGAATCAATAATTACTGTAGGGCATCTCTTATTGTTTTACAGCCACCTGCAAACACTGTACTGGCTTAACCTCCCTGATGCTTCTTGCTCTCCATCTGAACTTCCATTGTACTGCCTCCATAACTTCCTCCTCCTAGTTTGTCCAGTCTTCACATCCTTACCTGTTACACACTGTTCCACCTCCTCTGTTTTGAAGTAACCCATTTTCTTTCTTGTACACACTTATAAAGATTTCATGCTTTGTGTTTAGTGTTAGTGTTGCATATTGAAGGGAATGGATTAAAACAGAATATTTCTTCCACAGTGATCTTGTAACCTCTAACTGATATCAGAATTCAGTGTTTATTTCCTGAGGTGAAGGTTGTGAACAAAATTGTAAATCTTTTTTCTTTTCTTTTTTCTCTCCTTTTCTTTCTTTTCTTTTTCTTTGTCTCTTTCTTTCTTGTAAACACTTATAAAGATTTCATACATTGTGCCTGGTGTTGAATATTGTTGGATTGGATTTATATAACTCAATATTGCTTCCTCATTGATCTTGTAACCTCAAACTGGTGTCATAGTTCAAAGTGTTTATTACTGAGGTGAAGGTCATGAACAAAACTCCCCCACAACTTGACATTTCCTCGGCAGCACATTGGGTCAGTTGCAGTCACCTTTTTTTTCATATGCTAGCTTACAAAACCACTTAAGATTTGTTAGATTTGTTCAGGCGCTTACCAACATGAGTGTCTTGGTTTGGGGGCCTACGAAAAGACTGTGGAACTGGCCCATTTGTTATCTGGTTCCACTGTTATTGTCAAGGTGGAGTTTATGGACAGGAGCCTAAAATTTTAACATTCCCACAAAGTTATGTTGAATTTTGGTGGAGCTTGTGAAAAATTGCCCAAAATTCAACGTTTCCATATCACGTTTTTAGTGGAGGTTGTGGATGAGAGGGCCAAATTCCAACATTTCCACAACATTACATTAAATTTTGGTGGATGTCATGGAAAAGAGCACAATTTTTTTACATTCTCACATCACAATTTTAGTGGAGGTTATGGATAAGAGGCCAAAACTCAATGTTCCCACAAAATCAACATTCACGACACATTTCTGGTGGAAGTCATGGAAAAGACCAAAATTTTAACCTTCCCACATTATCCCAATCTCAGTCCGATGAAGGCTATGAGCAAGGCATCCCAGGACTCACCACTCCCTCTTTCCGCAGCAAACTATATCAGCTGAATCTGCAAAAACGAAATGCAAAAACTTTCTGGCGACGCTGCTCAAGCTGGCCAGCGAGCAGCGGGCGCCGGTGGCCAGAAATGTGCGCACACTGATCCAGGGCTTGATAGATGGCAGGGTGGAGCCCGAGGCCTTCACCGAGGAGCTGCAGAAGGACCTCAACTCCTCCCCGCAGCCATGTCTCGTTCCCTTCCTCAAGGTGTGTGTCTGCCTGTCTGTCTGTTTGTTTGTTTGTGTGTTTGTTTGTTTAGTCTGATGCAGAGAGATATTGGGTATTTTCTTTGTGTGTGTTTGTGTGTGTGTATTTTAACCTAACTCAGAGAGAAATTTGGTACTTTTGTAGGTGTGTGTGTAGTTTAGTCCAACCAAGAAAAATCCAGTACTTTGTTTTATCTCTACCTTTGATTCAAATCCATGAACTCACAAGCACCATCACATCTGTAAATATGATGCAAAACACACACACACACACACACACACAGATGAAAGATAAATCATTGATGGAGGTAAAGATACATAACACAAGATAAGAGCACAGAACCCACAAACAAACTAACCAACTGACTCGCTCACTCCTCCCTTGCAGAAAACCTTGCCGTACCTCCGACTGTCCCTGGCGAAGCACGAGCTGACCATAGAGGGAGTGCGGCCGCCACCCTTCACCGCTGTCAGTCCTGTATCCGGCGTCACCACTGTCATACCCGCTGTGAGTCACTCCTCTTCCTTCATTCCTTTCTTCTTTCTTTCCTGCTTGCTTTCTCTTCTTTTTCTTCCTTTTGTCCTTTCCTTCCTCCCTCCCTCCCTTCCTTTCTTGCATTTTTGTATCACAGGTAATTCCTATCACTGCTTTTACAGTCAGTGGGCATTTGGGTTTCTTTACAGTCCTAGTGACAGATTAACAATATTTCTACTTTATCAACAGGAGAAACACTCATTGAGAACCCAGCTAGTCATCTCTATGGCCTTCAGAATCAGACATGGGGAAAGAGCAAAACATTTCAGAAGAGCCTAATTCAAACCTAACCTAACCCACAGATGTCCATGGCTCGTCCAGTGGCCCCTACCACCTCCGGCACCGTCAGAATGGTTGCCCCCACTGCTGTTGCCTCCGTGTCCACCGCCACTGTGGTGCAGCGGCCGGCCGGCACCACCACTGGCGCCACTGCTGTCGCCGCTGCCGCTACACCCTCCAGAGTAGTGGCTGTGAGTACTGTGGGCTGTGGATGAACTGGGTGGCTGACTGGGTGATTGGCTGTGGGTACTGTGTGGGGTTTGGGTGACTCAGGGTGTGCGTGGACTGGCTGGCTGGATAGCTGAGGGGTTGGTGTGACTGTGAGGGGTGCATGGTCTGGCTGGGTGTGGGTATTGTGAGGGGGCTGCATGGACTGGGTGGGTGTGAGTACTCTGAAAACTGGCTGAGGGGTTGACATGACCATGAGTACTGTTAGGGTGTGCATGGACTGGGTGGATGGCTGAAGGGCTGTCTTCCTCTCTCTCACTCTCTCTAGTCTCTTCCTGCCCATACACATCAACTTGGTGAAATGTGTGAATGAAATAGTGAAATGATGACAATAATGATGAATATTAAACCTCACCTCCTCCATTCCCCATAAAACCTAGTTGGTAAAATGAATGAAATGATGACATGATGACAATACTGATGAATTAAACCTCTCCTCCTCCTCCTCCTCCTCCTCCTCCTCCTCCTCCTCCTCCTCCTCCTCCTCCTCCTCCTCCTCCTCCTCCTCCTCCACAGCCGGTGCGCATGCAGGGGAGCAAGACAGTGGTGGCTGCAGTCCGCCACAACACTCCTGCCGTTGTCGTCGCTGCCACCTCCACCACCACTACCACCACAGCTACGGCCGCCACCGCCACCGCCACACCCTCCGCTGCCGCCCCCACGGCTGCCACGCTGCCGGCCGCCGCTAAGGCTGTCACCGTCAATAAGGCATTGCCCACCAAAGACAAGGATAAGGGCAAAGATAAACTTTTCACCTACAGGTTAGTGGTGGCCTTACCTAACTTGACCTTTCACCTAACCTAACCATACCTTATGTAACCTAACCTAACTTTACCTGACCTTACCTAACCTAATTAAATGTACCTTAACTTAACGGATCACCTGAAGATCCGCCACCCCACAGGGATCACCTGAAGATCCGCCACCCCAGATTGTCTCACCTGAAGATCCGCCACCCCAGACTCTCTCACTTGGTTAGGTTAGGTTAGGTTAGCCTAACCTAACCTAACCTAACCTAACAACATGAACGCATTAAAAAACTGAGTGGATATAAAAAATGCAAAAAAAAGTTTACTTCATTAAAAGTATGGGATCACATGAAGATCCGCCACCCCAGATTGTCTCACCTGAAGATCTGCCACCCCGAGTGCGGCTGGGGTGGCGGATCTTCAGGTGATCCAACTTAACCTAACTGTACCTCACCTTACCTTACCTAACTTAACTTGACCTAACTTAACTTAATGTGATCTTTTACCTTACCTAACCTACCCATACCTGACCTCTTTCCTCCTCTTTCATGTATTTTCCTCTAGTTTTTCCTCCAGTCCCTTCCTTCACTCAGGCCTTATTAGTTTATCTTTCCTCCAGTTACCCTTCTTTCCTCCAGTGTCCCCCTCCCCTGGTCAGGTAGGTTACACCCATTTCTCTATTTCTCTTTCCTCCCAACAGTATATTTCCCATTCCTTCCCCATTTATTCTTTGATCCTTCATTTATTCAGTATCCTCCCCTTCTCCCCATCACCTAGGGTACACCCATTTCCTTGTTTCCCTCTTCTTTCTACATTTATCCCCCTTTCTCTAGTTTCCTCCTTCAGTTATCCAATTCCTTTCCTCTTCTGTCAGTTAAGCTACACCGATTTTCCCATTTCCCTCTCCTACCATATTTATCCTCTTTGTTTCCCTGTTTCCCTCTCCTCCTCCAGCAGTTCCCATTCTTCTACATTTATCCTCCTTTCTCTAGTTTCTTCCTTTAGTTATCCAATATCCTTCCTCTGCTGTCATGTCAGTTAGGCTATACCCATTTCCTTGTTTCCCCCATTCTCTCTCCTACCAACAGCAAATTTCCCTCTCTAGTCCCTCCTTCAGTTACCCAGTCTACCTCCATCCCCTGCCACCTTCCACCCCATCAGATAGGCTACACCTGTCTCCCTCTCCTCCCCCAGCAGTTCCTATTCTTCTAGCGGCGCAGCGGACGACGACATCAATGATGTGGCGGCGATGGGTGGTGTCAACCTGGGGGAGGAGTCACAGCGCATTCTGGACTCAACCGGCTTCGTGGGGACGCAGATTCGCTCCTGCAAGGACGAGAACTTTCTCTTCAGTGGCCCCCTCAGCCAACGGATAAGACAGATTTGTGAGTGTGGGGCAGAAGGAGAGAGAGAGAGAGAGGAGTTAGGTTTGTGTGTGTTAGGAAGAGAGAGTGGGACAGGGAGAGAGAGCTGTGTGTGTGTGTGTGTGTGTGTGTGTGTGTGTGTTGGAATAAGAGAGGTTAGAAAATGTTGAGAAGTAATAAGTTATGTTTGGCTGGGAGAGAATTAGATAGTGTTGAGAGAGAGAGAGAGAGAGAGAGAGAGAGAGAAGCCAGATATGAGTGTTTTGGGAGAGATGGCTAGAAATTGTTGGGAGAGAATTAAATTAGTTATGTTAGGCTGAAAGAGAAGAGAGGAGAGAGAAAGTGTTAAGAGGGAGAGAGCAGTTAGATATATGAGTATTTTGATAGAGCAGAGGGTTAGGAAGAGGAAGAGGTTAGGTATGTTAGGCTGAGAGTGGAATAGGGAAGAAAAGAGAAGTAAGATTTATGTGTGTTAGGAGAGGAATAAGTCAGATGGAATGGACTCGATAATCAACCTTCTTCTCCTCCTCCTCCTCCTCATGCAGTCAGTCAGTCTCGCCCCCTCCTCCTTCTCCTTCTCCTTCTCTTGCAGTTAGTCAGTCAGTCAGTCATTCTCCTCCTCCTCTTTCAGTCAGTCAGTCAGTCTCACCTCCTCTTCCTCCTCCTGCAGGTTCAAAGTACGGCCTTGATGATGCCCCGAAGGATGTGGTGGCGCTGGTCTCGCACGCCACACAGGAGAGACTCAAGACCATCGTGGAGAAGCTGGCAGTCATCGCAGACCACAGATTAGAGATTATTAAGGTGAGGCGAGGCGAGGCGAGGCTGCTCCTGTCTTGTCTTTGCGTCTGTGACTTTTCTGCTTCTCTGTCTGTCATTTCTTCACCTTCCAAGCTGTTCTGTGTTTATCTTCCTCTCCTTTCTTGTCAGTCTTTTCCTATCTTTATTTTCTATGTGTTTTTTCCACCTCTATCTTCCTCTCCTTTCCTATCAATCTTTTCTCTTTCCTATCATTATTTTCTGTCTGACCTTTCCAACTCCATCTCCCTCTCCTGTTCTGTCAATCTCTTTCTCTCCATTATTTTATACACACAATACAAAGTGACACAAACTAACCACTCTCTCTCCCTCCCTCCCTCCCTCCCTCCCTCCCTCCCTCC
>NC_087194.1:4100014-4117514 GCF_035594125.1 Scylla paramamosain
GGTGCTGCAGGGCGCCCAGCACTGCCGCCAGCACGCCTTAGGCACACCCTGACGGGGCGCCTTCCTGCTTCACCAAAACACAAAACGAGAGAGAACAGTGACGCGCCGCGGCTTTCACTCCTTCCATTCTTGCTTCCCTGGTCTGCCCCGCGGGGCGGCGGCCGGCCACTGGACGCACATGTCCGTGGTGCTGGGACGTGGTGGCAGCAGTGGCGGCACGAGTGCGCAGGGCGGTGGTGGTGGCGGGGACGCGCTGAAACAGGTACAACAATGAAGACCAATTGTAGCTAAGCATTTTGTACTGTGTGTCAAGGATGCTGTGCCTCTGTAATGTGTTTTTGTAATTATATGTTGTTATACAGTTTTGGTTGCTTTTATCTTGCGGTAACCAGAGGGGAGTGTCCAGGCAGTTCTGTGTCAGACAGATGGACAGACAGACAGGAGAGGAGGGAAGGGGATGAGTCGTGCTGGAGGAAGTCAGTTGCTGTTTTGAGTTCTGACAATTTTGTGTTTTCCCGATTGTTTTCTCATCCCAGTAGTCACATTGCGGAGTGGAAGGAAGCGTGGCCTGTGCACCGTGTCCTGGGGTCTGTTTATTTCCACACTCATCACCATAGTCACCATAAATCAGTTCCTAGAGTGGCAGGAGAAGGAGAAGGAAGACTTAAACAGTTGAGGCTGCAGCACAAGCAACAACCAAAACATGAACACAAGGCACCTCTATCACCTTCATTCCACTGAACACAAGGACACCCACACCAGTCTGTCTTACCCTGAGGGACCATTAGGACCTGTACAGCCGTGTGTGAGGGAGCCAGGATGTCAGGAGAAGCAGGGACAAGGAAGGGAGCTGTGTACTGAAGGGGTGTTGGTAAGGGAAGATTATATAGTGCTGGTTTTAGTTCTGTGAATCCTTCAATAATGGTGTGTTTAGGGGGAACAGACAGACAGGCAGGGATGAGGGAATGAATGCTGCTACTGTTGTGTTCAGGGAAGAATGCTGGAAAGATGTGAGGGAAGGAGTGCTGTTTTAGTTCAGTATCTTCTTAAGTAATGCTGGTTTTATGGAGGAATATAATAGAATGAGAGAGGGATGAATGAGTGAATGCTGCTACTGTGCTGTTCAAGGAAGGATGCTGGAAAGAAGTGAAGGAAGGAGAGCTGTTTTAGTTTAGTATCTTCCTAAGTAATCCTGGTTTTAGGGAGGAACATAAAGAAAGACAGGAATAAGTGAATGAATGCTGCCAGTTTGCTATTGTGGGAAGGATGCTGGAAAGAGATGAAGTGCTGGTTAGTTCAGTATCTTTAGTAACAGGACAGATGACTTAAGTGGTGGTGTGCTGTCTCATATTGTGCTGCTGGAGAGGAAAGGCTACCAGGGAGAGTGGAGAATCAGAGGAATAAGTGGATGTTAGGTTGATTTCACATTGTGCTTCATTGTGGCAGATAAAGTGGGCAATATAAAGAGTGGTGAGGAAAAGATTGAGCTGTGGAAGTGGAGAATGGTGAGGTAGGTGGATGCTAGGAAGAGGATGTAATAGAGAACAGTAAGGAAAAAAATTGAGCTGTGGAAATGTAAAATGGTGAGGCAGGTGGATGCTAGGAAGAGGATGTAATAGAGAACAGTAAGGAAAAAAATGAACTGCAGATGAAGAATTATGGGGTAGATGGATGCTAGGTTGACTTCATGTTGTGCTTCGTCATGGCAAATAAAGATGCAGCAGAGAGTGGTGAGGAAAAAATTGAACTACAAGTGAAGAGATATTGATGTTAGTTTGATTTCACTGGAGAGAATGCAAGAGTAGAGAGGTGAAAGATCCGTACCAGCAGAGTGAAAATCAACATTTGTTATTTAAAGACTTCCATTAATAAATTTAAAACGGGACAAACATGCATCAGAAATACTGTGGGGAATCATAAAATAAAAAAAATAAAAAAATGCGAGTGGTGTGTGTGTGTGTGTGTGTGTGAATTGTGAAACTTTAAAAAGAATATTACAATGGTAGGATGTGTGTGTGTGTGTGTGTGTGTGTTTCCTCCAGCCCCTGCATTTAGTTGACACAAGGCTTGGGGTGTGTCCAGTGTAAGGGTGTGGGGGATGAGTGGACATGCAGGCAGGGTGTGGGGGTGAAGGGTGTTACGGGCAGGCTGGCAGGGGTGAGCAGGTTTGGCTGGAGCAATGTACTTAAGATAGGACAGTGTATGTGTGTGTGTGTGTGTGTGTGTGTGTGACACTGGGGACTAGTGGTGGGTGAGGGAAACAGCAGCAGCAGCAGCAAGTCAGGTATCATGGTCTCCGCAAACTCAAGATCAAACATTAAGCAGTTCTGTAGTAGATTTATATATATATACATATATACATATAAATATATATGATATAAATATATACATACATTTATATAATTACAATTCTTTTTCTTTTCTTTTTTTCACCTTTTGGTTGATGTGACGTGTTTTACTAGAATTTATTTTATTAAACTTTTCAGGAAGAGTTTTATTTTTACTTTTGTACGTATTAGTCATGTCGTTTCTTCACTGCTGTTAAGTTAGTCTGGGGTGGCCAGTTGGAGGTGGTGGTGGTGGTGGTGGTGGTGATGGTGATGGTGGTGAGGTCCTGGGGTGTTGAAGGCATCAAGAGCACAGCCTTGTGGGCATTGTGTGACCTGTGCAGGGCTGGGGAGAGGAAAGGAGTGAAGACCTTTGACTGTTACACACAAATCTCCTGTGAGGGGATGTTGCCAAGCCCTTTAGTGCTTGTAGGAGTGACCTGTGGCTCTCAATAGTACTAGAGGCCACCCACAGGAGCTGCACCACACTGACCTAACAAGTGGTCTGTTTGTGAGGTCTTCCTGGGGCTGAGGTGTGGCAGCGCAGTCTGGTGCTCCACACAGCCAAAAAAATAGGGTTTCAGTTTGTCACCAAGAGCCTGTCAAGAAGTCAAGGGTGTTTCTATTCCTAAGTGTTGCATCAAGGGCTGTGGCATCTGTAACAGCCTTCCTTGGTGCTGTGTCATCAAGAGGAGTCTATCAAGAAGTCAAGTGTGTTTATATCCCCAAGTGTTGCATCAAGGACTGTGTGGTGTCAGTATCAGCCTTCCCAGCCTCCTTGGTATGGCGTGTGGTGTGCATAGACAGGGGAGGTGTGGTGGAGTGGTGGTGTCATGGTGTGGTGTTGTTAAGGGCTGCTGGAGGACCTGAATTGGTGTGTGCAGTGGCATGGCGTGTGGTGCCGGTGTGGTGTGTGGTGTGTGGCCAGGGCGAGGTCTGGCATTACCGTGGCTGGCTGGTGCGTCTCGGTGAATGGCGAGGACCACCGCACGGCTGAGTCTTGTGGATTCATTTTTTCGTGGATTCATTTTTTGTAACCCATAATGCTGTACTGTAATAGTGTAGACCAATGCAGGTTAATATTTTTATATAAATTATTTATCACTCCAATTAATAAAAATCACATCCAGAGTATTGTGTTTTGCATGACTGAGTTACACGGGGAGACACTGGTGGAGGGGAGAGGAGGAGGAGGAAGAATGAGCGATAGATAGAGGAAGAAACAGAGGAGGAACAAAGGGTGGGAAAAGGACTAAAGAGAACTGATTTTACTGCGCTTCCTCTCAGAATCACACACGAACCTCACACTGGGGTTTTCCATTGGCGACAAAAGACCTACAACAGCTGAGTTAATCTTACACTACCCACACTTTGCCTGCCTCCACCCTGCCCTGCCCCTCAGACCTCACCTTAGCCACCCACACACTTTCCACCCTCCACCCTGTCCAGCCCTGCCCGTCAGACCTCACCTCAGCCTCTACCCTGCCCAGCCACCCACATAGTTCCCAGCCTCCACCCTGCCCTCATACCTCACCCCAACCATCCACACACTTGACAGCCTTCCTTACCTTGTCCCTCATACCTCCACCTCTCCATCCAGCATCTCTTCATCCTGCCAATCTAGAGAGCATCCTTAGCTTGTTTATCTTGATCACCGTACAGCAGTTACTTGTACAGGTATTACTGGTGTTTCAAATAGAGCTGGTGGGCAGAGTTGGTGAATTGGTGACTCTCTTCATTGCAAAGTGAATGCATTGTTTATCTTCTCTATTCTGTGGTATCTCATTTAATTGCTGACTGTTTCTTCATCTATCATCTATTTTTTTATCTGTCCTGTTTCATCTATTTCCTCATCTATTCCTCCTTTATTCCTTCTCGGCTAGTCAGAGGTTATGTTTTCTCATCATCCAAAATACTACAGTTATACAGTTATCTCTTCTATTCTCTTCTCTTCTATCTCAGTTATTTCACTTGTTTCCTCATCGTTCATTTACGTAACGATCACCCTCTCTATTTCATTCCATCTCAGTCAAAGGTACAATTATTGTTTTTATTCCGTCTCACTTAGGCTAGTTCATGCGTTGTCACCGTGATGAATCATAACCACAGCAGATTTGAAGGTTTAAACAATGGTACATCAAAGGAGGGGAGTGTGAGGTGCCTGCAGGGGAGAGGGTTCAAAGTTCAAACCTTCACATCTGAGCTGGCTACATGACACAACTTATGACCACGACTACATACACAGTTATCTCTTCTATTGTACTGTATTCTGTCTCAGTGTATATGTTTCCTCACTGTCCAGGCAAATATACAGTCATTTCTTTCCTGTTCTATCCCATTTGGTGTATTTCTTCATCACAGAAGCTAATATATTCTTATTTTTCTCTTCTATTCTGTCTCAATTGATGCATTTTCCCATCTAAACAAGAATACAGTTAGGTACTTTTTTTTACTTTTGTTTCCTATCTCAGTCAATTGTGTTTCTTCATCATACAAATAAATACATGATCAATTTCTATTCTATTCTGTCTCAATTGATGTATTTTCTCTTCGTCCAAACAAAAATACAGCTAGGTACTTTTCTTTCTTCTTTCCTATCTCGGTCAGTCGTGTTTCTTCATCATACAAGCAAACACACAATTATCTTCCCTGTTCTTTCCCAAGGCTCCTCATTCAACAAGACATTCAGATATATAAACAAAAAACATGAAGTAAGATAGTCATTTAGTGATTACATTTCATTGTTAAAGAAAGATTCCGTTTTCCTTTCCATCGCAAGATTATTCAACAAAACAGTCAAAATATTTACCCTTTCACTGCGACACAACACAATTAGCAGCAGGAGAAGCAATGCGTGAAGTCTTTATAAGCGTCTACAAGAAAGTTAGCGATGAAAAAGAACGTATTTTGTAATTTCTTCCCAATTCAAAGATTGGGTGTGGCTGTGGAACAAGTAAAGGTGTCTCAGAGTGATTGGTGATGAGGGGAAGGTGGACCAGGTGGCAGGCAAAGGGTTAAGTCAAAGGTGCAAAATCAGACATAATGCACCTACTTACAGGGTGTTTCAAAAAGATGACCTGATTTGAAACTGCTCCACCATTTCTCATCCTTCAATCAGTGACAGTTTTTTTTTTTTTATTATTATTTTGTTTTTTTTTATTCATGAATTTTTTGTGTCCAGCCAGCACTGAGATTTTTGTTTGTTATTTTTTTTGTTTTCCTTAATTTCTTTCTCCTCTATCAGAATTTCTCCTATTTTTCCTTTTTTTCCCTTCCTTTTCTCACTTATATCCGAATTTTTGTTTTTCCTTTTCCTGTTCCCTTACTCATTTTTTTCCCTTCCCTTTTTTTTCATTTTCCTTATGTTCCTCGGACTGACTCCATGATGCTTCCCTTTTCCCCTTTAACTAGCATAAATTTTCCCTTTTCCTTCTTTTTTGTCTTAAACAAACCTTTCACTTATTACTCTCAAACTAGCTTGATTTAACTTTTTCCCTTCACACAACCTTAATGTATTCGTTTTCTCTCTCTCTCTCTCTCTCTCTCTCTCTCTCTCTCTCTCTCTCTCTCTCTCTCTCTCTCTCTCTCTCTCTCATAATTTTTCTCCATTTCATTTCCCTTATTCCTCAGACTGGCTACCTAATGTCAGGTTCTCAGCTCCTGAATGTGTAACAGTAACCAAGCATCCTTTTCTGGGACCTTATTCTTAAACGCTTCTGCGCCACAACTCCACTGCTTTCAAGAGCCCTTAGTTCAAGTTATACGGGTTTTTAATGTGTTTTTTTATGGTTCTAGTGACGGATGAACAAGATTTATACGTTATTAAAAGGAGAAATTGCCTTGAGAACCCGGCTAATTACTTCTATGGCCTTGGAAATAAGTGGTGGACAGCAAAGCGTTTCTGAGTATGTTCGCTCTTCAGGTTAGGCTATGGGAGGCAGGACAAGAGAGGGTTACGAGTGGAGTCAGAGAACTATTATATATACAGATATCTATATATATGGGAGAGAAAGCAATGAAGATTTTAATGTACTTGCTTTATTGATCCATTTTGGGGATGCATCATTCCCAATAAAGAGTTTTCTAAGTGGTGGTTTAATTTCTCCTTATTGAATGGTGTGTGGCGGTCTGTTGCCGTTAAGTGTATCTAGACTGACCAGAAAATCTTATCATATATTTCAGAGCAGTCATTCTTCTTATATATAGTTTTTTAATGAGGTGATTAGAGCGTCTCTCATCTCCACATTTTTTATTTCTATTTTTTTCTGATGGTCTGGGATGACGTCTGATCACTTTTTTTTTTCCTAGCCCCTTAAGGGTGTGTAATAAGTGGCCAGAAAGAAAGTCTAATCATATAATTTTAGTCATTCCTCTTGAGTATTTCCGTGTGGTGACCAGAAAGTCTTTTATCTTCGTTTAAGTCATTCTTCTTAAGTGTCTAGTGAAGTGACCAGAAAGCCTTATCATATTTTCCTTAGTGATTCCTCTTAAATGTGTATCCAGTGGAGTGACCAGATAGCATTATCTTCACATTTTCCTGAGTCACTCTTTTTTTTTTTTTTTTTTTTTTTTTTTTTTTTTTTTTTTTTAGCTGAGAGATCATTGTCTTTTTTTTCACAAATTTCCAAGTGGTCACTCCTTCTACGTCACCATAATGTCTTACCTTCACATTTTTCTAAGTACATTACTGTCATTCCTTCTTAAGTGACGTATGGAGTGAGGAGAATGACTTGATTTTTTACTGAATTGCATATAGTGGAATGACTAGATCATCTTTTACATTCATTTTTTTTTTTTTTTTAAGTAATGTCATTCCTCTTAAGGGCGTTTAGTCTAGTGACCAGAAAGTCCCATCTTAACATTTTTCTTAGTACTGTACTATCATCCCTCTCGAGTAGCTAGTGAAGGGAGGGGTCCTGTTACTTTACCTTGATTGCTTACAGAGTCGAACAGTTCAAAGCAGACAAATACTAATGCATTAACTATGGTCTTATTACTCTGGGTAGTTACGTGACCAGAGGAGATATTCTGTGATTTTATTAGTTTGAATACTAAATGCATACAATTAGAGGTGTTTTTATGATCTAACGACTGTGGTTGGGTAGTTAAGTGGTTAGAAAGAGGCTTTTTAACCATGATCCCAACGCCTTTGAGTGATAGATCGTTATTAAGTGCATATAACAAGAGATATTATAATTATAACCTAATGATTTGAGTGGTTTTATTGTGAAATGCGTAGTTAAGATATGCTTTCTTGTCTAATTGCTCTGGCTGGATAGTTAAGAGGCCACAATGATATTCTAACTATGATATAATGATTTTGAGTGGTTGGCTTGTTAAATGCACGTAATTAGAGACATTTTATGATGTAATGAAAGGTTGAGTAATTACATGCACACACTTATGGACTTTTAACTGACGTCTAATTATTTATGGGATGCTTGTTGTAGTTAGATAATATGAGAGGTGAATGAAGTACCCTTAGAGAGAGAGAGAGAGAGAGAGAGAGAGAGAGAGAGAGAGAGAGAGAGAGAGAGAGACTATTATATATTCTAAGGTCAATTAAGAAAAAAAAAAAAAAAGTAATAGACCATTTGAATGTACTTAAAGGTGAAGTGAGTAATTATAACAATGAAAAGCATCATAGAAAACGAAATAAGTAGAGAGAGAGAGAGAGAGAGAGAGAGAGAGAGAGAGAGACTACCTACTACTACATTCTGAAATCAAGCAATCACAGCAATAACAAATCTCGTAAACCATCAGTGGAATAGGAATAGAAAGATAGACGAGCAGGTAACAAGGCCATTAAGGAGAGGGGGAATTCTTGTAAAACCATCACACGTAACAGAGATGCTTAGCTAAGAATTTGTTTTCAAGAAAGTAATGATTGTAAGAGTATTAATGCATACTGAGGTGGATCATAAGTGTTTTTATCGACAAGAAATAAAAAAAAAAGATGCCAAGGGTAGGAAAAAATACGTGTCAGATCCTCAAATACAATACAAGACCTGAATTGGGTACCTGTAATTAAGGGAAAAATCTATAACTAGCAAAAACACGAAAACAAGCCACCATCAGTGAAGCAAAAGGATAAGATGAAGTATTTGTAGTTTGTCAAATATGATACGTCAGTGAAGGAAAAGGTCATAAATTTACTGCAATACAAATAAATCCATATAATTAACAAACACGATAACATGAAGAAAAAAAATATCCCAACCGTACAAAAATCCGTTAGACCAACAAAAGAACATAAAAACACAATAAAAAAACAAAACACAATTTAATTCCAAAACAGAAAAACCCTAAAACCAACAAAAAAAACCTTGAAACAAGCCTAAATAAAGCAATAAATTTTGAGCTCGTATCCCTAGGTGGCGGTAAAAAAGTTGGGGCTACGAGCGTCAAAGCTTCAGTCCTCGCCCAGCCTCGGCCCATCCAGTACCTCCCCTTCCTCGTCTCCGTTATGAGTGTTAGACTCTTCTCCGAGTTGTCTACGTTAGAGCATTTGAATCTCGAGCAAGAGAAAGCAGTGATGCCCGCCCTGTGTGAGGAAAGCAGGTGAGTGGCGCCGCTGGGGAGCAAATAGCAAAGAAAACGAGAGTTGGAGGCAGGGCGACTTATTGATGAGTGGGGAGAGAGAGAGAGGGAGAAAAAAAAAAATGGAAAAACACTTGCGCCATCTTGATCTTATCGTATTACCTTATTTTTCAATATGTTTCTTTATTCCCTAGTAATTTGTGTCGTTAGAGAGTGAGAGATGAAGAGGAAGGGAGGGAAAAAATATTTGTTTGGAAGAGAAAACACTCCGCCATCTTGATCTGACTGTATCTTATCTTATTGTTTATCATTTTCATTTTTTTCACGTCATTTTTCGTTTGTGTGTGTTGTGAGTGAGGGAAAGAGGAATGAAAGGAGAGCAAGACGAAGATAAACACTCCGCCATCTTGAACTGAATATTTGTACTTTATTTTTCACCGTTTCATTGTATTTTGCTGGTCTTGTGTCTTGTTAGCCAGTGGAAGGAACATTGTATAATATAACGTTAGGAAAAGAAGTAATGGAAGCGTCGCCATCTTGAATTAATGGTATTTCATTTGACTTTCATTATTTCATTGTTTTCGTGTCATATTTCTCCTCTGCGCATTAATGAAGGAGAATCGAGTCTTTTAAAAAGGTGAGAAGGAGAAATTAAAACACTACGCCATTTTGAACTTTAATTAAACTTTTCACTAGTATTTCACTGTATTTTGTTTCGTATTTCACCGTGATGTGTTTGAAAGATAAACGGTTGTCTTATCAAGGAGGTTGGGAGAGAAGGAAGAAAAGAGGCCGCCATCTTGAATAACCTAATTTTTTTTTTTTTCACTTTACTATTTTCTGCGTTGCTTGTTATCACCTGCGTATTGTGAAGGGTGGGCATGGGGGAGGGGTGGTGAGTGTTGCAGCTGATGGTGACGTGATGATAAGGGCACGATAACTTCGGTGAAAATTACTGTAACGCAAATTTTACGAACCAAGTTATTACTACTTCTTTCTCAAATCACTCGAGTATTTTCAAGCACGAGTCAGGAGTGATTAATGAATGGTATATACAAATGATGACGACGACTTGGACTCACTAACTTCCACGAAAATTACCATGACAAAATTTACGAAACTAGAATTATTTTCCCTTGTTTTTTTTCTGTCCACTTGTTCATTTTCAAGCTTGAATGAGGAATAATTAATGATTTGGCGTATTTATGAGGTCGTCTTTCACCCTCTCCCACTCCCTCTCTCTCTCTCTCAAGGCATCCATTTTGATACAAGGTGTGAATATTTTTCTTTCATTGTTATTGTTCGTGTGTGCATGTGTGTGTGCTTCCGTGCGTGTTTCCAGCTGTGAGTGAATATTTTATGATTTACGGATGAATTGCTTGATTTCTGCTGCCTATATTCACGTGGAGGGCGTGTTCAAGGAGTCTATTTATACATTAGCAGGCGGTGTTGTGTTTATTATTGATATTCCCTTGCTTTCTCTGCGAATTCTTGTGTTTCCAGGAATGAATGGGGGAGTTCATGGGTTGTCGTGCTTGTTCATGTGGGGAGCGTAAACAAAAGGCTCCCGTTTCCATATTAACAGACGGTATAATATATTTTTTCATTGGTATTTGTTTGTTTACTGAGTGATTTTTTTTGTATGTTTATTTATTTATTTATTTATTTTTATTTATTTTTATTTTTTATTAATTTTCAGCTAGTATTGGGAAACTGGTGATCTGTTTTGCTTATAATGATGTGCAAAACGTAGCTAGGATGTCTTTGGTATTAGCAGACGTATAATATTTTCATGGTGACTTATTGCATTCTCTCTCTCTCTCTCTCTCTCTCTCTCTCTCTCTCTCTCTCTCTCTCTCTCTCTCTCTCTCTCTCTCTCTCTCTCTCTTAGAAAATGATCTCTTTTGCTTATAATGTGCTAAACGTAGCAATGGTGTCTGTCTGGTATCAGTAATTAGTATAATGTTTTATGTGTATGTTTGCTTGTTTCCGGCTGTTCCTGACAAATGGATCATATCATTGGCTGTTATTGGGAAACTGGAGGCTGATCTCTCTTGCTTGTACTGTAATGATGTGCAAAATGTAAATGGGGGGAGTTTGTTTTGATATTAATTGACGGTATAATGTTTTGTGTGTTATTTATTGAATGTTACCAGCGGTTTTTGAATAATGCAGCATATTAACAGATTATTAAGGTTATTTGTCCCCTAGGCTGAAAATGTGTGTGTGTGTGTGTGTGTGTGTGGAAGTACTGTTGTGTGGAAAAGAAAATGAGGATGTTGATTTATATATTAGATTGTAAATGGTCTTTATTTTTCCATATAGTTTCATGTCTATTTCTTGCACTGAATGAAGGAGCAATTTAGCCAACAGGTTGAAGTCTCGGAGAACTAAACTGTCGAACTACTTACCTCATTCCTGTGTAACTATTAACTACTAGAATAACTATCACACAGGCTCCAAACTTGAGTAATTCTCTCTCTCTCTCTCTCTCTCTCTCTCTCTCTCTCTCTCTCTCTCTCTCTCTCTCTCTCTCTCTCTCTCTCTCTCTCTCTCTCTCTCTCTCTCTCTCTCTCTCTCTGTGTATTATATGTTTTATTTACTAATTTATTATACTTACTTATATATTTTAGTTTTCACTCTTCAAAATAATTCAATATATCTTCCTCTTCCTCCTCTTGTGACTGACCTCTATCTATATTTAGGTCAAACTACTGTTGCAATTGATCTTTCTATTTCTCCTTCTCTTCCTTCATGCTCTTCTGTAGTAGTAGTCGTAGTAGTAGTAGTAGTAGTAGTAGTAGTAGTCATAGTAGTAGTAGTAGAACAAGTCATGGTTATATTTATCTTCATTTAATCTGGTTTCCTGTTGTGTAAGTGTTGGAAGTCCTAAAAAACAACCACAATTACAGTTATGTTATGCTGTGTTGTATATTGACATCTGTGTGCTGTGATGTCTGAGGCTTTGCAGTCATATTACAGGTACAGGAGTCACTAAGAGGTCAGCTGGGTTAGGTTAGGTTAGGGTTAAGTTAAGTTAGGTTTGGTTAATTTAGGGTAGGTTAGGTTTGCTTTGCTGGGTTAGATTAAGTTTAGTTAGGATTGGTAGGTTAAGTTAGGTTAGGTTAGTTTGGTAGGTTAAGTTAGGTTATTTTGTTAAGTTGGGTATGGTTAGGTTAAGGTCAGTTAGGTTAGGTTAGGTTAGGTTATTTTGTTAAGTTGGGTATGGTTAGGTTAAGGTCAGTTAGGTTAGGTTAGGTTTAGTTAGACTAGATTTGGTTTGGTTTGTTTGGGTGTGGTTAGGCTAGTTTTGTTTTGGTTTTGTCAAGTTAGGTGGTGTTTTGGTGTTAGGTTAAGTTAATTTTGGTTTGGTTAAATTTGGTTTTGGTGTGTTAAGTTAATTTTGGTTTGGGTAAGTTGGTTTTGGTTAGGATAGGTTGTTAGGTTAGGTTAGGTTATAGTTAGGTTAGGTGAAGTACAGTTAAGCTTGATGTGGTTAGGTTTGGTTAGGTTATAGTTAGGTTATAGTTAGCTTGATGTGGTTAGGTTGGGTCCAGATAAGCAAGATTCAGATTTGGTACAGTTAGGTTAAGCAAGGTTGGGTCTCAGTACAGTCAGCTCAAGTTAGGTTAGGTACAATTAGATTAATTTCAGTCAGGTTAGGTAAAGTAAGGTTAGATGTGACTACAGTTTTGTTTAGCTCAAGTTAGGTTAGGTACAATTAGATTAATTTCAGTCAGGTTAGGTAAGGTTAGGTCTCAGTACAGTCCGCTCAAGTTTGGTGCAGTTAGATTCAGTACAGTTAGGTTAAGTAAGTTTAGGTTTGGGTAAAATTAGTTTACCTCATGTTTGTTAGGGTTAGGTACAATTAGATACAGTACAGTTAATTAGTTAGGTAGCATAGTTTAGCTATAGTTAGGTTAGGTACAGTTAGGTTAAGTAAGGTTAGGTTTGGGTAGAATTAGTTTACCTCAAGTTTGTTATAGTTAGGTACAGTTAGATACAGTACAGTTAAGTAGTTAGGTAGTACAGTTTATCTATAGTTAGGTTAGGTACAGTTAGGTTAAGTAAGGTTAGGTTTGAGTATAATTAGTTTACCTCAAGTTTGTTAGGGTTAGGTACAGTTAGATACAGTACAGTTAAGTAGTTAGGTAGCACAGTTTAGCTATAGTTGGGTTAGGTACATTTAAAGTAAGGTTAGGTTTGAGTACAATTAGTTTACCTCAAGTTAGTTATGGTTAAGTACAGTTAGATACAGTACAGTTAATTAGTTAGGTAGCACAGTTTAGCTATAGTTAGGTTAGGTACAGTTAGGTTAAGTAAGGTTAGGTTTGAGTATAATTAGTTTACTTCAAGTTTGTTATGGTTAAGTACAGTTAGATACAGTACAGTTATGTTACTTAAAATGCACCACACATCCAAGCACAGGAAGGATGAGGCAGAAGGTTGCCAACACGCATCTTGATTAGCGATAAACAAACCATTAAAATTCATGAACAGGACATGACAAGGACACGATTAGATAAGGTGCTGGGGTACGAGGGAATATTCTGGTATTAGCAAGACTAGACAAGGTGGTCGGATGAGTTAGGTTAGATTGATTAGTTTGGTTTGATTATTTAAATTAGGTTAGGTTTGCAAGACTAGACAGGACAGATAAGGTGTTTGGATGAGTTAGGTAATGTTTGGTTTGGTTCGATGATTAGGTTTAGTAGGTCATAGTTAAATTAGGTTATGTTCGCAAGACTAGACAGGACAGATAAGGTGTTTGGATGAGTTAGGTTATGTTTGGTTTGATTATTTGGTTAGGCTTGGTTATAATTAAATTAGGTTATGTTAGCAAGACTAGACAGGACAGATAAGGTGGTTGGATACAAGGAAAAGTTTAGATATTAGCAGTATTCTCAGTCATTTATCCCATTCTTGGTAAACTCTGGAACTCCCTGCCTGCTTCTGTATTTCCTCCTTCCTGTGACTTCAACTCTTTCAGGAGGGAGGCTTCAACACACTTTTTGATCTCTGTTGAAGGATTGGCACCTCACTTGGCCCTTTTTTTATTATTATTTATTTATTTATTTATTTATTTATTTATTTATTTATTTATTTATTTATTTATTTATTTATTTATTTATTATTTTTTTTATCTTTTGTTGACCTTGACCTGTGCCCCTCCTATTTCTGATGATCATCCCTAACTTTTGGGGAAACCAGCACCTCAGTAGACGTTTTTTTCTTATAATATTGTTGCCCTTTGCCGGTGCCCCCTCCTACATAAAAAAAAAAAAAAAATAGATAAATTAGTAAAAGGTATTAGCAAGTAAGGATGGTTAATTTGTGTGGAAGCAAGGAAAATTTTAGGTAATATTAGCAAGATACAATAAAGGTAATTATAAAGTATTAGTTATTACTGGATAGAATTACTGATAAGTGGAGCTTGGGCGGCGATTCCACTCCATAGATCAAGTGGCTGTGTGGAGGAGTGCTTGGGTTGAGTGGATGGAAGTGGATAGAGTTGAGTGCAAGGGTAGCTAGTGCATTATGGGTGGTGGCTCCTCTGGGTTGAGTGGATGGAAGTGGATAGTTTCAGTTAAGGTTAGTTAGCAGATTATGGGTGGTTTAAGTGGATAAAAGTGGATTAGAGTTTAAATTACGGCTTTTTTTTTTTTTTTTTTTATATATGTAGGAAGGACACTGGCCAAGGGCAACAAAAATCCAATAAAAAAAATGCCCACTGAAATGGCAGTCCCACAAAAGGGTCAAAGCAGTGGTCAAAAATTGATGAATAAGTGTCTTGAAACCTCCCTCTTGAAGGAATTCAAGTCATAGGAAGGAGGAAATACAGAAGCAGGCAGTGAGTTCCAGAGTTTACCAGAGAAAGGGATGAATGATTGAGAATACTGGTTAACTCTTGCTTTAGAGAGGTGGACAGAATAGGGGTGAGAGAAAGTAGAAAGTCTTGTGCAGCGAGGCCTCGGGAGGAGGGGATGCATGCAGTTAGCAAGATCAGAAGAGCAGTTAGCATGAAAAGTGGATTGTGGGTGATGGTCCCCTGCAATTTAATAAGACATTAATTGTGATATTAGAGATAGGTTACATCATCATAGTTAACATCATTATGACCACAGTGCATCATTATGACTACAGTGCTGTACCTCGCACTTCTCTTTTGTCCTGTCTCTGGCTCCTCTCTGTTTAATAAGACGTGATTAATCTGGCCATTGTTCGAGATAGCATTATTATTATTACCTTATTTCTCATTTGCCTTGCCCTCTTTCCTCTCCCTGCCGGACTCTCCAGAGCTGACGTTTGCCTTAAAAATGTGATGTACATACTGTAAAAAAAAAATATATAGGTAACTTAACTAGGAATAAATGTTTCAGATGTTAGGTGTTTAGTATTGACAGTGATATTGTAACTAGTATTTTAAATTTCTCCTTGTCTAATCCTCACCGCTACACTCCCAAATACTTACATCAGGCGTTCAATATTGACTGATATTATAACTACTATATTTAATTTCTTGTCTTTTCCTCACCGCTACAATCCCAAATACTTACATCAGGCGTTCAATATTGACAGTGATATTATAACTACTATATTTAATTTCTCGTCTTTTCCTCATTGCTGCACTCCCAAATACTTACATCAGGCATTCAATATTGACTGATATTATAACTACTATATTTAATTTCTCATCTTTTCCTCATTGCTGCACTCCCAAATACTTGCATCAGGTGTTCACAAGTGTAAGGATAGTGACAATTACTATACATCTCATTTCTTCCTTGTCTGTCCTCCACACTAGACTTGCAAATACTGACGTGAGATGCACAAAAATATCAAGTGTCTGACCCAATTCTGATATGAGATGTGGGGATATGTGTGAGTGTCTGTGTGTGTGGGTGTTATGTTTTGCAGTGTTTGTGTGTGGGTGTTAGGGTGTCTGAGTGTGTGTATCTGTGTGTTAGGTGAGTGTCTGTGTGTGTGTGGATGTGGGTGTTGTGTCTGAGTGTGCGTGTATGCGAGTGTTAGGTGTCTGAGTGTGTTTGCCTGTGTTAGGTGAGTGTCTGTGTATAGCTGTTAGGTTTCCAAGTGTGCACAGGGAGGTTAGGTTTCCAAGTGTCTATAGCTGACTGACTTGAGGGGAAGGCTGCAGCAGAGTGAGGAACATAAGAACTAAGACAGTAAGGGGAGCTGCAAGAAGCCATTGGGCCTACATGTGGCAGTCTGTTTTGTAGTTGAGAGACTGCAATATAATAGTAGGTTTAATTAGCTGTTTTACAAATCTAGCTAAATATTCACTCCAAAATAGGGTTCATAAGAGGTTAAAATATTACTAAAGGTTTATTTAGCTTTGTTTTATGAATCATTAGCCAAATCTTCACTGACACAAATAGTTAAGAGATTAGCATATTATTGAAAACCTGTTATCCCTATTATTGTGTTTTTATCAGTCTATAGCTAAATTTTCAGTAAGAGGAAGAGCTGTAGTAAATAAAAGATAAATATTACAGTTGAGAAGTTTAGGCTGGAATATTATGAAAAGTGTGTTATGCTGTGTTTTATGAATCTGTGGGCTAATTTTCAGTAAAGGGAAGGTCACAGTAGGAGGGTTACTAATTAAAGCTGGTATCTTGATGAGCTGTGTTTGTTTGCATCATTTTAAACAGTGGAATTGTACCTCATGTCTTATCTTGGTGGTGTGTGTGTGTTTGTGTTTGTGTTTGTGTTTGTTTAATCACCTCAAAAATTTAAAATGTTACTCGTTTTCCTTTTCAGATTCAATACTTTATAATTTTTTTGTTCTGGCTTCCAATATATTACATTTTTTTCTTTATACTCAGAAATTATCTCTTAGTCAATCTATCCATCCTTCTGTATCTTTCCGTCGATCTGTGTGTGTGTGTGTGTGTGTGTGTGTGTGTGATTTGTCATATTTATCTGTAGAACTATGAATGCTCCTTTGTGAGAGAGAGAGAGAGAGAGAGAGAGAGAGAGAGAGAGAGAGAGAGAGAGAGAGAGCAGCACCACACAGGTCATGACACACAGGACACAATAGGGTATGAGTGGTGTGTGGTCGTCGTTGGTCCCACAGTTGTGACCTTCCTGACTGATAAGGAGTATTGGTGAAGCAACAAGCAAGATAACACTATACATCAGTTTAATCAATAAGAATATGTTTCCTCTTGACGCATGAGTATCTGATTATTGCGTGTCATTATTTCTTTATCTATTCACTTACGGCCAGCTTTCATGAACACTTTCTTCTAGATCTTGAAAACTCATGGTATATATTTTCTTTTAAAGCTCGATTATTATTTTATTAGTTGGTGTTTTATTTATTTATTTATTTTTTTTATTTAAATTCACAAAATATGGAATTCTGTTATATTGCATAATTTTTTTTTTTTTCCATCATAGAGGCACTTGGTTACTTATTCGAATAATTTTTCATTACGTTTTCTTACTAAATCACATTTCTTCCTTTTTTCACTCTATAAACCCACAAATTTACTTCATAGCTTTATATGTTATTGCGTGTATTTTTTTTTTTCTTTATCTAAATCCATCACATTAATATATTTTTTTTTTCACTATAAAGCTACAAAATTACTCACAGCTTTTACTCGTAT